>NC_068367.1:10877679-11035179 GCF_020536995.1 Dreissena polymorpha
TCAAATATCCAGTTAATGCTTCTTGTCATCCGTTATCCGTTCCTAGAATCGTATCAATGCGCATTTCTTAGAATCAAATCAATACGCATCTATGTCTAAGGCCAGCAGACTTAGCTAGTCTTATAACACGACAATAATTAATGCTGTTTACTTAGATTCTCTCTTTCTTGTTTTTGTTATTTATTAAATTTTATGTGAAAGCTATAGTTGCTCATCGCGAACTGAAAACGTGATTTTATGCAGGAATGCGAGCGAACATTGCCATTGAGTAGCATCTACCATGGAACATGACTTATAAAATCAAGAAATCGAGAGCGAATACGTATTTCCAACATCCAGTTAAAGCTTCTTGTTATCCGTTATCCGTTCCTAGAATCGTATCAATGCGCATTTCTTAGAATCAAATCAATACGCATCTATGTCAAAGGCCAGCCGACTTAGCTAGTCTTATAACATGACAATAATTAATGCTGTTTACTTGGATTCTTTCTTCATTGTTTTTGTTATTTATTAAATTTCATTTAGACATGAGCTTGTAGTACAAAAGAAATCTAAATAAAAATCTTAAATCTAAGACATGTGTGCTTGCTAATTGCTTTAGTAATGTTCATGCCTACGTATGCGACTGTCAATTTTTATAGCACATTTGAACGTAACAGCTCGATGTTTTCTTGTAGTAACCAACGTAAGATGAATGTATTTACTATAAACTATTTGTAATAAAAATGAACTTTCCATTATAAATATTGGAACTTTCCTTTCAGTAATAGTATACGTCTTCTTATTTGTGTTGTAATTATATGTGATAATAATAATACATACACTTGTTTACATTATTCCATTCTTCAATGCTAATGTAGCCCTTTACTCAAAGAATATAATTACACTATTTTCACAATAACAGGAAACTTAAAAGGAAAATATGTCATATATTTAAATAAACAAACATGTTTGTTGTATTCAAACACAAGATAACACGACTAATTAAGAAAAGTATCGAATAAAAGAATGAATAGAAATTCATAACATGCTCTATCAGGTTTCTAATCATATATCCGGTTTAAATGATGTGATTAAAATAGTTTGTTTACAATAAATAGTGTAAATTAAATCAGGAAGTATTGCAATTTTATTTGTCGAATTATCACGTTTCTTAAATATGACACGTGAGGTATTCTTAATGTTTTATAAAGTATTTAGGGGGGCCTAGACAATATATTTTTTGATACGAGCATATAGATAAACTTAATAAAATAAACGTGATTTGGCCGAATTGCATTATTTAGATCTTATGCAAGAAAGCTTCTCTTTTTTTACGCGTACACAGGCTGAGATTCAAATTCAAGGATTTCGGCATCGGTAAAAAGTCAGTCTTTTTTAACTTAATAAAACCTGTTTCTATCATGAAGTTCTGCGCCAGTTAATTCCTCCTTCCGAACAAGTCTCAAGAGGAAATATCAAACCTTGTCAAATGCTTGAAGGTGGATCTATTTGATGAACAGTCCAATGATTCCTTAGAATCACTGCGTCATAATAGAAAGTGGCTACTTTATAGTGGAAATCATCCATTGTAACTGTTCTGTAGGATGTAAAGCCTCTCGATGCAGCTGCAGACGCTATGGACTCCCCTGCACTGCTGTATGTGGCTCTTGCCAAATTGAAAACTGTGGTGACAATCCAAACAATTCAAAAGATGTATGTACTGAAAACAAGGAGGACAACACGGACAGTTTAACGCTCTGAGACAAATGTTATGGACAAATGTGATTGTGTATTAGTTGCTAGTGGACAATCGTTATTTGTATTTTATGATTATTATACTGCTTTGTATATCAACAATTCAATCAAAGCGTTTTTTTGTCTCCAAAACTATGTCGTTTGACATGCAAATCATAACTTTGAGTCAAACGTTATGTACGTGTTGTCCTACTTATTGTGGTTATGCCCTATTGTTTACACAATGTTGGATTTCTGTGCAACATAATAAACTTACACTCTGTCTGATGATCTTAAAGTTCTTTGACCCCGGAAACAAGGTTGTAGACACCAAAATCGTCCATTTGGGTGGATAGTTACATAGTTATGATAATGGCGGCCATCACGAAAAAAACACAACTTTCGGGAGTCCAGATTTCGGTCAACTTTTGATATGTCATGAAGTACATTTTACCAGAATCAGTAAAAATAAATATTGTAGAAATTTTGTTGGGGGGTGGGGTCAAAGTGTCTATTGACCTGACTATTGTTGTAATACGTGGTTATAGCGAATATTATATTTTTGCCAACTTAAGAAGACACGTCTGGTTACCAACCAACGAGAGAATGCATGGATTGTCGACATCGATCTGGATGTCTCCTGTATAAGGCCCAGTAATAAACATCATTAACTGACTGGCTGAAGGAAGAAGCGCGCATCATAAGGAGAGTATACGACATGAAATTCTTGTACATTTAGAACTTAACCAACGCCTGGTAAACCGTCGCGTATAATTATTGCTAAGGTCTGATTCTATTACGATAGTCAAGATTAAGATGCTTACATGTATTCAATTTGAAGTATATAATGACGAACTTCAAAAAGTGCGAAAGTATCAAAAGACATTTCTTTTAAGGCAAAGTTTCATATAATGCAAACTATATGCATTGTCTTAAATATATACAACACTTTCAACAAGTGTTTTATTGAACCCGAACTCGCTGCAATCGATGCTTTGCTATAAACATTATAAACATTGAAACATTGTGTACAAAGTCGAATTATTAGTATAATTTCTCCTTCCGAACAAGTCTCAAGAGGAAATCTCAAACCTTGTCAAATGCTTGAAGGTGGATCTATTTGATGAACAGTCTAATGATTCCTTAGAATCACTGCGTCATAATCGAAATTGGTTACTGTCGAAACATTTGTCACCCATGAGCGACTTCCCCAAGCATCACATGCAATCGTATGTCATAGACAACGCGTATACTATCAAATCATGGTGTGGGTGGGGATGGAAAATAATATGAATCCCACTGAGTGGGGATGGAAACAGGAAAACGACCAATTAATTCCAATTATGACCCAGAGCAATACTGCACCTGATGCACTATTGGAAATCATCCATTGTAACTGTTCTGTAGGATGGTAATCCTCTCGATGCAGCTGCAGACGCTATGGACTCCCCTGCACTGTTGTATGTGGCTCTTGCCAAATTGAAAACTGTGGTGACAATCCAAACAATTCACAAGATGTATGTACTGAAAACAAGGAGGACAACACGGATAGTTTAACGCTCTGAGACAAATGTTATGAACAAATGTGATTGTGTATTAGTTGCAAGTGGACAATCATAAATTGTATTTTATGATTATTATACTGCTTTTTATATCAACAATTCAATCAAAGCGTTTTTTTTTGTCTCCAAAACTATGTCGTTTGACATGCAAATAATAACTTTGAGTCAAACGTTATGTACGTGTTGTCCTACTTATTGTGGTTATGTCCTATTTTTTACGCAATGTTGGATTTCTGTGTAACATAATAAACGTACACTATATCTGATGATCTTAAAGTTCTTTGACCCCGGAAACAAGGTTGTAGACAACACAATCGTCCATTTGAGTGGATAGTTACATAGTTATGATAATGGCGGCCATCACGAAAAAAACACAACTTTCCGGAGTCCAGATTTCGGTCAACTTTTGATATGTCATGAAGTACCTTTTACCAGAATCAGTAAAAATTAATATTGTAGAAATTTTGTTGGGGAGTGGGGTCAAAGTGTCTATTGACCTGACTTTTGTGGTAATACGTGGTTAAAGCGAATATTATATTTTTGCCAACTTAAGAAGACACGTCTGGTTACCAACCAACGAGAGAATGCATGGATTGTCGACATCGATCTGGATGTCTCCTGTATGAAGTCCAGTAATAAACATCATTAACTGACTGGCTGAAGGAAGAAGCGTGCGTCATAAAGAGAGTATGCGACATGAAATTCTTGTACATTTACAACTTAACCAACGCCTGATAAACCGTCGCGTATAATTATTGCTAAGGTCTGATTATATTACGATAGTCAAGGTTAGGATGCTTACATGTATTCAATTTGAAGTATATAATGACGAACTTCAAAAAGTGCGAAAGTATCGAAAGACATTTCTTTTAAGGCATAGTTTCATATAATGCAAACTATATGCATTGTCTTAAATATATTCAACACTTTCAACAAGTGTTTTATTGAACCCGAACTCGCTGCAATCGATGCTTTGCTATAAACATTATAAACATTGAAACATTGTGTACAAAGTCGAATTATTAGTATAATTTCTCCTCCCGAACAAGTCTCGAGAGGAAATATCAAACCTTGTCAAATGCTTGAAGGAGGATCTATTTGATGAAGTCCAATGATTCCTTAGAATCACTGTGTAATAATAGAAAGTGGCTACTGCCGAAACAGTTGTCACCAATGAGCGACTTCCCTCCAACATCACATGCACTCATATGTCATAGACAACGCGCATACTATCAAATCATGGTGTGGGTGGGGATGGAAAACAATATGAAACCCACTGAGTGGGGATGGAAACAGGAAAACGACCAATTAATTCCAATTATGACCCAGAACAATACTGCACCTGACGCACTATTGGAAATCATCCATTGTAACTGTTTAACGCTCTGAGACAAATGTTATGGACAAAGATGATTGTGTATCAGTTGCAAGTGGACAGTCATAAATTGTATTTATAGATTATTATACTGCTTTTTATATTAACTATTCAATCAAAGTGCTCTTTGTCTCCAAAACTATGGCGTTTGACATACAAATCATCACTTTGAGTCAAACGTTATGTAAGTGTTGTCCTTCTTATTGTGGTGATGCCTATTTTTATGGACGCAAGGTTGGATTTATGTGCAACATAATAAACTCACACTAGGTCTGAAGATCTTAAAGTTCTTTGACCCCCGAAACACCCCATTTGAGTGGAAAGTTACATAGTTTTGATAATGGCAGCAATCTTGGAAAAAAAAAAAAATTCCGGAATCCAGATTTCGGTAAACTGTTGATATGTTATGAGGTACCTTTAACCAGGATCAGTAATAATATCTTTTGTAGCAATTGTGTTGGGGGTTTGGTCAAAGTTTCTATTGACCTGACTATTGTGATAATACGTGGTTATACCGAATATGATATTTTTGCCAACTTAAGAAGACACGTCTGGATACAAACCAACGAGAGAATGCATGGATTGTCGACATCAATCTGGATGTCTCCTGTATTAGGCTCAGTGATAAACATCATTCACTGACTGGCTGAAGGAAGAAGCGTGCATCATGGGGAGAGTATACGACATGAAATTCTGCGCATTCGTACATTTAGAACTTAACCAACGTCTGGTCAACCGTCGCGTATAAGTAATGCTAAGGCCTGTTTCTATTCCGCTAGTCAAGGTAAAGAGGTAATCTGCAATTGCTGCACCAAACTCATCAGTACTTGGAACCAAAGCGACGATCCTTAACGCGCTCACCGACTGCTGTCCTTATCTGGTGCGCAACTCTTGGGTAAACGAACTAGTCACAGCAGACAACAAAAGCAGTGCAAACCCTCGTCTCACTGGATGATTTAGATGGCAAACCGAAATAAGACAAGAAGAGAACCGCCCTGCATATAACAATTTTCACTAAGCTTCTGAGTGTGAAAGGGTTAAGATATTTCTGTTTAAGCAGATATTGTTAGTAGACAAAACTGATAATATTTATGTTCTATACCAGTATGTTTCTCTTCTGTTCGGTAGGAAATCGATCAGACGATGAACGAAAAAAAACTCCTCAGTGAAAAACGCGCTCATTAAGCACATTCGAAATGGAAATGTCTGATGTCTGCGTTGCTATTTAAGCGACGTTTTTATCGCGTTCCTGTCTTGCAGACACTTGGTTTTATGTGAGGCGTAGAGGACCGACTTATTAAGCAATTTAATGTGAATGCTTACAAAGTAAAACATGGAAAATTATGAAATAACCCCATCCATGTGACCTTCTCACGAAATATGTTTATGAAATATGTTTATTTCGTGTTTATTTAGATTAACTGTTCTTTTAAATAATGTATGTTGTGTGTGTACTTCAACGCTTGCTATTATTTATATGTATGTTAACGACGATGAGCTTCAAATGCCTAAGTAAAAAAAATAACTATTCTGTTCTGTTCTATATATAATTGCATATTGTCAGTAGGGTGTGTAAAATCGTCCTATTAATATTATATAGTTGATTATCGGCTGCTCCGTCTTCTTGTATGGATTGTCTCAACAATAATATTCCTTACGGTTATTTAGTAAATTTCGGAAACAAGTCAATTCATGAAGTTTAATTCGTTAAAACTCACAACAGGTATAATGTGGCTTTAACAACGTATAACGTCAACAGTGCAACTTTCTTCAACTAATAAATTACATAGTACTGTAACTTCTCAGAAAATAAGTCCTGATATCAAAACAAAACTATAACGCAACCGTCTAACACTCATTCACCACACGAGTTTACGTCTTAAGGAATAATAAAATCTGTAATGGCTATTGTTTTGGTTATACTAGCCATATGTAATCAATATATTTACTAATGCTTACAAGTGTCTGTATATTTAGACATTGACGTTAATGCCCCTTATATTATGGTCTGACTGAATTGCTTAACATGATTTCTGGACCATTTTATACTCGAGAGACAAAAATGTTGGTCACTTACCAATTTTACATTTTACGACCGAATAGTCTTGGTCGCTTTCCGCAAATTAAATCGTCAGCGGCCCAAAAGGTGGTCACCGTTACATCAATGGACCATACAAATCCTCATGAAAGCACGAAAAAGACATTATGCAAAAGTAGCCCCCCCCCCCATATTGAATTTCGAAAAGAAATTAATATACAACAAGCTATTGGTGCTTAGAAAGATGGATACACAACTTTAAAAGAATAAAACATAGATTTTGATATATCATGCTTTGTTGAGTCGCTGGCTAATATAGCTTAAACTTGACCATAATTCGACGCGACGGAATGTCTACGTATTGATTGGGAATATGAGTGATCTGACGATTACATACGAAAAATGGACTAATGTATGCATTTATATAAATCTAAAGCCATGAATGGTATAAACAGGTAAGTACAGTTTGATTCACATTATAGCTAAAGGTCGATCCTTTAGTGTTTCTATATGCAGTGCTTATCAATATTATTCTAATAATATATATCGTGAGTGATATTATTTTACAACTAATTTCGTAAAGGCAAAGCAAAATAATATAAAAAGGTGCTGGAACAAAAATTGACTCAATAAAACTGGTTTTACTAAGCAAAGTGGTTTTTATGATGAAAACAACAATGCAATTGAGCCGTGCTCTGTGAAAAGGGGGTTTAATGTTGTGCGTAAAGTGTGGTGCCTGATTAGACTTACAGTCCGCATTTTACCAAATATATATTAGAAATTGGCATATACATAAAGTCATTTCGCAATTTGTATATACAATTGACCATTTAGATACATATACATATAAGTAATTGACGCAAAGTGTGAAATGAAAGCTATCAAATGTGAATGCAAAATGTAAAGATTGCGGTGTTTATCTTTCCGAGAATAAAGTGTATACCTTAAATTCATCAGGGGATTCGAGTTTTTGTAATTATCTTATTATTCAGAAAATATTAATTGTTGATTAATAGATTCGAAATTGTTTTTTATCATTGTACTTGTGCTAGAAAGAATGAATGCTGTACGATTGCTCGACTCGCAATATTTACTGACTACCTGCCAATCTTCAGGAACATGTTAAACCACGTAATCGGTATTATTGCGATCTGCATCTCAAAGTTCTTCTCGAAGAGAAAAGGGCTTTGACAGATTAACATAGTTGTGACTTTTCTTCAATGAATAAGATAGTCCGTTGTTAATTCCTAAGTAAAGTAATAGCACATTACTGTTTGGAGGTATTTAAAGAGGCAAAACGACAAATTATAATGAAACAATATACACAACGTTGATTCATGTTTCTATCCATGCAATATCAGTGCCGTTTGTATTGAATATCAGCTGTTCTGTTAAACTATAACCACGATCATATATTGCATATATTGAGGCATAATTTAAATTTGTCTTTTTCATATGATACTCACATATTGCAAGTATAATAATTTGATAAATCTGCCTCTACACATACAAGGTATTAAAGCAAATATTGTTGTGACCAGTCACCTCACAATTCAAATAAAGGTGAGGCGTTAAATACTAACGTATTTTTCATATTGATTTTTTATTGAGTAACCTCATGCAAATGACGTAAGATTATAAATCACTTGTTTTGCGTTATCATTTTAGTTGTCAATCATGTTTAAATCATGTTCAATTTTTAAATGATAATTATTAGTTTTAAAGTTATGAATTTGTTCGTAGGAAGACCTAATTGATTTGTCGCATCGTTGATATAATACAAACATATAATTATTTATGTCAATAAACACGCATCTATATAGTAATGTATATACCATATAGATGTAATTTAAACAATTTAGCATCGATACAGTAATACTTCGAATGGCTAGATATATACCATATATATATATATATATATATATATATATATATTTAGTATTTGATATTACCGAAAAAGAACATATGTTTTGTTATTAAACGTGTCTTACTTTACGGCCATTATTTTACGGTAATGCTTATTGTCCCCTAACGGTGAATTCGGGGACTTATTGTTTGCGCTCTGTCTGTCAGTGTGTCAGTCTGTTAGTAAGTCTGTCAAACTTTTCTGGATCCTTCGATAATTTTTTAAGTTCTTCATATTTTTTTATGAATCTTTAAAAATATACAGATGGCAATATGGCCATTATGCACGTCATTTCATTTTGTTTCTACGTCAAGAATTCTGGTTGCTATGACAACATATAAATATATATATATATATATATATATATACAATCTGAAAATGGTCGAGTTGCACCGACAGGGGACTTATATTGCTTGGCATTAGTCTTGTTATAATTGTTATGATAATTGTAATAATATGAATAATAAACATTCTTTTTATTATGTTTATTAATGATAATTCTTCTTCTTGTTCTTCTTCTTCTTCTTCCTTTTCTACTTATTATTATTATCATTATCATTATTATTATATTTATCATTAATATCATTAGTAGTTGTAGTAAATCAGGACTTCAGGTCTATATACTATTTTAATGTCATTGAATGTGATATATAAATTAGTATTTGTTAATTTATAAATTATAAGATTTTATTAATTGAGAATATTATTTTAAAAACTTATCCATGGTAAGAAATGTATTATCTTTATTTGTTTCATACTGGAAACATTACGTTTTGCTTTTGCTGCAAGAACTTGTTTTTTTGCATATCAAAAATAAGAAAACGTGTTCAGCTTAAAATGGTCTTTATCAGCTTTACAAACTGAATCTGCAATTTTTAACAATGAAACCATTTTGCTCATAAAGCATGACGCAAGCGTTTGCAATGTTCATTTAACGAATATATATATATTGTGATAATATACGTTCATCATAATAAAGTAAGGACGCATACAAGTATATGGTTCTAAACGTGGTATCATAGTAAATTTCACCAGTTTTTCAAATTGTGCAAACAATAATTTTGCTTTCACTTTTAATGTAGGTATAACAAGTAATGTTCGCATAATAATTATTAGAAATATAAGCAGTAGAAGATTTGACTGGTAATGTTTTTTTTTTAAATACGATATAGGGTTTATCCAATTACTACGTGGAATTTCGAATTATAAATAATTTGACTTTTTCAACTTTCAATAGGAATATCAGACATACGTGCATATTAATTTAAATCTTGGAAAGAACGGATAATTGACGGCTTAAAGGTTTTATTAAACGTTACAGGTACGGAGTCAAATTAAGCCATTCTACGTTAGATGTAATTAGGTTCATATCCTAATTGTAACAAATCAAAATCGTAACAAAATTATGAGGCGATGTTGTTGTTTGATGTAATTAATATCCACACCGTTGCATAAATTGATTTTAATCACATTTGTGAACGTTCAGCTCTTTTTTTTAATAAATTGACTACTCAAAGGAAGTTGCATGGGAAGTCCCTGTAAGTAGAAGTTTTCGTTAAAAGCAATACAACACACTTGCGCTTACAAAAACATTATTTCAAACGATGACGTCTGTAATGCGAATACATTTCATAGTTTATGTTAACGATGCAAATTGTTGTTTTTTGTTTGAGAAAATTGCAAAAAAGCAAAACAACTTCCTCGTTGACTAATCGTTTATTATTAATGAAAGATTTAAATAAGGACTAATTCAATACAGACGTTTTTGACGTTCATTACGAGTTCACAGTCTGTTGTAATAAATCGCAAAGTGAGTAAAAACGATAACTGAAATATAAATCGTTCCATTCCTGATTTTATTAAATTGAACAATTGTATTATTCGTAGGTGTTTCTTACAATTTGCACAAAGGTATCTCGAAATCTTTTGTCTTTTGTACATGTTATTTATGTTAATGCAAAGCTTCGCCTGAAGTACAATTACTACTCTATGCCGTCACGTACAACAGTTCTTGGTTATTGTGTGCCGATTTCAATGAGTCATTTTCTAACAAATTGGGCATAATTCATATGCGTAAAGTGTCGTTCCAGATCAGCCTGTGCAGTCCGCCTAAATTGGATTTTTGCTAAGAAGAGACTTCATTTGAAAGAAAAATGTCATACAAGCGGAAAGTGTCGTCCCTGATTAGCATGTGCGGACTGCACAGGCTAATCTGGGACGACACTTTACGCACAAGCATTATGCCCAGTTTTCTCAGAACACGACTCAAATTATCTTTAGTTTTACAACACTCATAATAGCAATTAAGTCAAAATTTCTTAGTCGAATGCGCACAATACACATTCAACACACAATACTGCAATAATTTTATTTTATTTATTCACAAATTAGTGTATAATTCAAAATGTTAAAATATGACATAAATACACAATATGCGGTTAACTTATTACATACTATTGTCCACAGCCAGTTCAGTACTAGTTTTCACTGACCGAATGCATTTATATCACATGGTAGTAGCTGTAGTAGAAGTATTAGTAATAGTAGTAGTTCTTGTTGTTGTAGTAGTAGCGGCATTAGTAAAAGTAGTTGCAGTAGTAGTATTAGTAGTAGTTGTTGTAGTAGTAGTAGTAGTATTAGTAGTAGTAGTAGTAGTAGTAGTAGTTGTAGAAGTAGTAGTAGTAGTAGTAGTAGTAGTAGTAGTAGTAGTAGTAGTCGTAGTAGTAGTAGTAGTAGTAGTAGTAGTAGTAGTAGTAGTAGTAGTAGTAGTAGTAGTAGTAGTAGTAATAGTATTAGTATTAGTAGTAGTAGTAGTAGTAGTAGTAGTAGAAGTAGTAGAAGTAGTAGTAGTAGTAGTAGTAGTAGTAGTAGAGTAGTAGTAGTAGTAGTAGTAGTAGTAGTAGTAGTAGTAGTAGTAGTAGTAGTAGTAGTAGTAGTAGTAGTAGTAGAAGTAGTAGTAGTAGTAGTAGTAGTAGCAGTAGTAGTAGTAGAAGTAGTAGTAGTAGTAGTAGTAGTAGTGTTGTTGTTGTTGTGTTGTAGAAGTAGTAGAAGAAGTGGTAGTAGAAGTAGTACTAGAATTAGTGGTGGTAGTAATAATGGTAGTATAAGCAGTGATATATGTTATAATACGGATAATGATAATAATTATAATTAGACGTTGTACACAATCTTTCAATGTTTATAGTGTTTGTAACAAAGCATCGAATGCAGCGAGTTCGGGTTAAATAAAACACTTGTTGAAATTGCTGTATGTATTTAAGACAACATATATTGTTTGCATTATATGAAACTATGCCTTAAAAGAAATGTCTTTTGATACTTAAGCACTTTTTTAAGTTCGTCATTATATACTTCAAATTGAAAATATGTACGTATCGGATCTAAAGCGCTTTATACTGAAACAAAAATAGACATAAAATAATGAAAACAGAGAAAGCAATTAAACCGTTACCTTCGGATTGTAAATCATTCGTTCAAAACACTCAGCCACCCCGGCTCTTATATAACGTACTGCATTTTATACTTAATGTGAGTAAACCACAATTGTATCAAAATATAATAAAAACATGAAAAACGCTTCAAATTCTTCAATCGTTTCAAATCTTTAATGTTTTATCATTTAATCAATTTATAAAAATGATTACTTATGTTCGAAGTTATATTTTCAGTATACGAGTACGTCTTCAGTGTTTTTATTCTCTAAAATTCAGTTTATTTTTATTTTTTCGGTCTGTGACTCAAATCGTGAAAAACATAATTTAGACAATATGTGAACAAGTCACTTTTGATAATATATACATACGAGTCATTACAATTTAAAAGAGCGATTATTAAAAATGTTATTCTAATAAGTCATTCGATACTAGATGTACGAAATTCACATGGATGCAAAACCTTTTGTATAGGAAAGTGAGAAGAGAGTGAGAATATCATCTAAATCGATCGACATTCCTAGATTGTCTAACAATTGACAGTTTTGTTCATTTTGTGTGAAAGTTAAAGTGTGAGCATCGTGATCTGACAACATGATTTGATGCAGGAATGCGAACATTGCAATTGTGTAGCATCTAACATGGAACATGACTTATTAATTCAAGGAATCGAGAGCGAATACGTTATTCCAATATCCAGTTAAAGCTTCTTGTCATCCATTACCAATTCCTAGAATCGTATCATTGCCCATTTCTTAGAATCAAATCAATACGCATCTTTGTCTAAGGCCAGCCGACTAAGCAAGTCTTATATCATGACAATCATTAATGCTGGTTACTAAGACCCTTTCTTTCTTGTGTTTGTTATGTATCAAATTGGATGAAGACATAAGCTTGTGGTAGAAATAAAACCTATATAAAAATCTTAAATCTTAGATATGTGTGCGTGCTTATTGCTTTAGTTATGTTCATGCTTGCGTATGCGACTGTCAATTCTATAGCACAATTGAACGTAATAGCTCGATGCTTTCTTGGAGTAACCAATTTAATATAAATTATTTTCTATAAATTATTCGTCATATAATAGATTATACCAAAAATAATATTGGAACTTTCCTGTAAGTAATAGTATCCGTTCTCTAATTTGTGTTGTAACTATATGTGAAAATAATAATACATATCCTTGTGTATATTCCATTTGTCGATGCTAATACAGTCCTTTACTCAAATAATATAAGTTTAGTAATACATTGTCATAGATTAAAAGAAATCAGAACGTGTGTGCTGTATTCAAACACAAGATAGCACGTCTAATTAAGAAATTTTTCAAAGAATATTCTGTCGTTTATTGAAAGTAATCATTCAATTTCGCAAAAATAATAAAACCTAAATAACGCTTTTCATCGATAATTAAGGTAAACGTATATTATGGACTGTGTTAAAATTTCCAATTTAATTCAAAAGCTCCATAAGCCTTTGCTTCTGAACGTCCGGGGTTTGACCAGTTCTTTGTAACTTTATTTACAAATATTTTTAAAAAACACGGAAATATGTGACCAAGACCCTTTGAAGGTCCCTTTGAAGATTTGTAACAAAAATCTTGTTTCAATTATTAGCCAAGACCTGCAAAGGCGGTGGTAAAATATGGATTACGTTAACAGTCAAAATGTATAAGTTTATGAAATAAATACCAACTGTTTAAACGTTTTCTCTTAGTTGATTATAATAACTTAAATTTGTAAAATACATTTATCAACGAAACAGCATAGTTTATACCTTTTCATTGCACAGTTTGCACCGCCTTTGTCAAAAATATATGATTTGATTGATTTTTTTTTGCGATCAACATTTTATTATTTGGTTAACTTGTTTGGTACATACTAACCAAATTGAGTATCCACCTATTTTTTTTAATTAGAAATACACAACATTCTAGTTTGTTAAACAATACATAAATGCAGTTACAAAAGCAACAAGTTTGTTTGCACGTTTGAGATATATCAATGTTGACCTCATTATGTTGAACACATAATATATTCACATATCACACAGGTTAAGTGAAGCGGTATCTAGCGAAGCCAAGTAAACGTGTAACACCAAAATAAATGCGTTTTTTTAAAACTTATCAGTTATCTAATCTACGAAGTTAACGGTCCACTTTTTCTATGTAATTAATTAATCATACTGTTAATCGCGATTTAGCCTCCGTGAATCGTCATATTCAAGAAGAGTGATAAAAGAGTATCACATTTCTAATTCATTTTTGACGGTTATAACTATTATTCGCGTGAGATTATATTCTGTAACAGAAACACTTGTGTATAATGACAATTACAAATGTCGATATATAATTTAAATACAAGTTGCTTATCATGGCAACCCAAATATCTTGCGAACAAAACTGATAGTGGGTTTTCAAGATATTTCACGAATTTCGATTGCACTCTATATTCTCTTTTTTGTGTTCTTTAAAACACATATTTTATACAAATACACACGAAAAACCAATATGTGACCGAACCATGCATACTTAATAATCCATATGTAAAACACATAATCGCTAGAATGAGATTCCAGCTTATGTTTCACGAATAATAATTCGAATTATATTTTATAGTTACCATCACGGTAAACAGGTTGCGTATATTGGGATCCCAATAACTAAATATAAAAATGACGCGCCTCTTCACAAACTATAACCACGGTGATGACATTAGTTGTATCTCAATGCTTATGTGCAAGTAAGGCATTACATACGGTTAAGCAATTTAGAATGTTCAATGGTCTAACATAAATCTTGTTTATAACGAAAATATGTAGACGACATTAAACACTTAATAATTCGTATTAACTGCTAGATTTCTATTATAATATATACATTTGAATGTATATCCAATCGTCAGCGAATAGAAACCTCTCACCGAAGTAAGTTTAAATGATGTAGTAGTATAATGATACAAAAGTGTACAGTGACCTTTCTATATTTTACGTATATATGAAAATAAAGCATTTGTAAAATATGTAACTTGGCCGAAGGTAATTGGTTATACATCTGTATTCTTAATAAATTCATACAGTTTGCAATATATGTTGATACGTTATTTAACCCATTAATGCCTAGCGTCTATGAAAAAGGCCTTGACAAACAGCGTAGACCCAGATGAGACGCCGCATCATGCGGCGTCTCATCAGGGTCTGCGCTGTTTGCTTAAAGGTATTTCTGTAAGAAATATTCTAAATATAGAAATAAATATACAAGACATTCCTAATTTTGGAAATAAATTAATCCAATTAAGAAGGATGGGAGAGTCCACTAGGCATAAATGGGTTAATTAGATGTTTAAAATATATGTAGTATAAACTTTGATTAAAAATATATAATAATTATTTCAAAAAAACATATCGGAAACAAATGTTGTTTTTTTCATATTATTTTCGTTTTAAATATGTACATTTTATATATAGCACACATGAAATAAACAGTTGATGAAAAACATCTGCTAAATGTTGTATTTTTCACTTTTAGAATTGCACATGTTCAAAATAATAATAAATACAATGATAGGAATGTACATGTTGTATTCTTGAAATGCTAGAAATAAGCTTATATTATTTTATGCATCCGTCTACTTTGATATAAGCACATCACACAATGTATTATGAATAGTACTTTCGTTTAAAAAAAGTACATTTCATATTACACACGTTAAATAAACATTTATGAAAGTACCGCATATCTCTGTCAAATATTGTACTTTTACTCTTAGGAATGCGCTTTGATTTATATGATGCAACTATTCAAAACGGTGTGTATATTATTACTTATCAGTTACAGTCCCTATATTGTTTATTGTTACCTTACAGTAATTCTGCAAATTAGAAACATATGTGTTCAATCTAGAGGCTATATTTATTTTTCATGAAACTTGGTTAGACTAGTTATCCTAATGATATCTCGGTCGTCCCTTAAGTTATGTTATTTAATTCGACCTCAGAGTAATGGCGAAGGTCGATGGCCGCACGGTGAGGCGCCGCTAATTGCATATAACATATTAACTTGTCGCACACGAATTGTGCAACAATAGATCTTAACTAAAACAAAACTCGTAGGTAAAACACACTTTTATAATTGTTATGAAATTGCTATCTGGATCTATCACAGTCATCGGTTTACAATTTTTTACGGGGATAGGTAAGACATTCAAGACCTCCGGTTTTTCTCAACGACGCCGAGCCCATTTGAGTGGTTCTAGACTGCCCGTGGAAACCGCACAACAGGGAACAATCTCAGTATTTGAAAAGTATTGTATCTTTTTGCGTGTGTTGCGATAACTGAGCAATACTTATCGTTTTATGATTTGCAATTTAAATCAATAAAGCATTGTACTGACGTCATGATGAGTAAATTATAATGGTATTATATATTATATTATATATATATATATATATATATATATATATATATATATAATATATATATATATATATATATATATATATATATATATATATATATATATATATATATATATATATATATTATATATATATATATATATATATATATATATGTATATATATATATATATATATATATTCGCATTAAATTATTTTAAGTTATTAAAAACCTTTATCCTCTTTAATGTTCAATCTAATCCTCTACAAGTTAAGGTTGCTCAGATCATTAATCATTTCGTAAAAGAAATTTTAATAATGCAAACTTCATATCACATGCCTTTAAATGATGGTAAACAATAAATGCATAGTTGAAATTGTTGTTATGGATACAAACGAAATGAGGGTTTATGTTTCGAAAAAACATATATAACATATATAACATGCATGATTCATTTTCATAACAGTTTATTTTCATCTGTAAATTAATATTTATACAGTTGTTATAGTCTGACAACACTTAATTATTATATCTATATTAAATAGCCACTAAATGACGAATACATCGCGCCATATACACTTTCATCTGGATATTCAGAATTTTGAACAGCGACTTCATCCCCAGCATTCATCTTTATGACAACCGTCTGACTGCCTTGATCGTGTCTTCCACTGTCTCCGTGACTGGTAATGCGCGTGACGACGTTTCCGTTATGAACTATGACAGCATGCAACTCCCGATTCAATAAAGTCAAAATCGTCGATGAGAACACGTAAACGCCAGCTTGCGGAGCGGTGAAGACACCGTTATTTTGACGGTACCCATCTCCTTCATTCGTAAGGACCTGGTCAAATAGTATGTTTTGATTTAGGCCGATATGGTTTTGGTGAGCTGCTTTCATTGCAGAAAATGCTACACTCCCAACAAATATTATGTTGTCAGACTGCAGTCCTGTAACGAAAGCAGAATAGCTCCAAACATTCGTTATTGAATATTCCGTTTTGAATCGTTCAACATTCATCAAAATGCATTTCTCCAAACAATGCAATTTATAACATTGTTAGACAGATGCAGAAACAATAAAGTAGCCGCGTACCTGTACCAAGTTAAGATTGGTTAAAACATGTATTGAAAAAGAAGTATTTCTATGTCGAAACATAATATAAAATGTCAAATACAAATTAGTATACGTTACCAGAAAATGGCTGATTTGTTATTTCAACTGCAGCAGTGTGTCTATCATTTTTAGCACTCCTTTTAGAAAATACCGCAATATCGATCTCAAGAGGGGCGATTGTTCTTTCAACCAGAATTTTGTCCTTTTCCAGAATGACGACTTCCTTGTCAGACACACTCGTGTCGAATGCATTCGTTGTGACGTTTTTTTCAGGAAGTATCTTGTCTGCTTCAATCGCGACGTGTTTTGCTAATGCATACTTTCTTCTGTTACAAAACGCAAATTTTCGTTCAAGTGCAGCGACTCTTCTGTCAGACAATGTCTTGTATTGTTCTAAGCCCGCGATTCTTTTCTTTGATAACTTATTTTCCGTTTCAAGCGCAGCAATTCGTTTGTCGAAAAATGCTTGTTTTTCTTCGAGCACAGAAAGCCTGGCGAGCAAAGATTGAACATCCCCATCTAATACCGCTTCAACATGTATAAATAAAAATAAAACACAACATGGCGAAACTGACCATATGGTCCTCATTTTTCTTAATGAACGTGTTCTTTGAGAATTACACAGTTTTCAAGTTACGAGATGTCAGGCGGATGTCTTATCTCTTTGTATTGACACAATTTGAACATGAAATACGTGTTTGTCACTATTCGTTATCTTTGTTTGTCACGTTATCGATTCTTTTATGAAGCGCCGTTTAGGTGAATTGTAGAGTTTAAACGCTCTTTTTTTATTTATGATGTCATGTCGACAAGCGCTTTGCCTTTAAACGCCCTAAATGGTTTTGGTACGGCGCTGATTTGTTGGTCACTGCAAAGGCAAATCGTATAACTGTAACTAAGAAGTAACGGAAATGTAGATGTCTAGAATATAACTTCTCAACGGCGAATGTTTTTTCAACGACTAATGCTCACTGCAATTACATAGACAAGCATAAGGGACTTCTGAGCGACCGAACGTTACTGTGCCCTCTCCATTTCCATCATCCTTGTGATGGGTCGGCAATCCGTGGATTTAGGAACGATGTGGGACTTCGTGATGAAATGTATAATTTTACTATTGCAGTTAGATTACTCAGATCTTTAGTAACATTTTGAAATGGTGGGTTGTTCTCGGACAAGATTCAGAAGATTTGGCTTCGGAAACTTGAAATCGAACTGTATGTAACACATATGGTTTTACTTTGAAAACCACTCGACGGAATTGAACACGAGATGGCGAGCACTAATTGACATTAGAATCTGGGGACAAGGAAATCATATATGTAAATTAATTTGTCACTGGCCACGTTTTATATATGTGCGTGGTTTGAATATTAAATTAAAATTGGCATATTACGTAACAATTTGAACAAGAGAGGTGTTTGTCAGAAACACAATGCCCCCTATTGCGCCGCTTTAAAGCCATATATTTGACCTTTGACCTTGAAGGATGACCTTGACCTTTCACCACTCAAAATGTGCAGCTCCATGAGATACACATGCATGCCAAATATCAAGTTGCTATCTTCAATAATGCAAAAGTTATTGCAAAACGTTAACCAAGGTTAAAGTTTTGGGACACACACAATGATTGACAGACATACAGGCCAAAAACAATATGCCCCCGATCTTTCGATCCGGGGGCATAAAATCGTACCGAACCATTAGACAATTAATCATTGTGGGGAATACAATGATGTATGTATGGCTGTGAAAGACAAACAGCAGCGGTGTTTATTAGCAATAAATTATAAGTCGAACGAAAAAATATTGTTGAAAAAACAACAACAACAAAAAGCATAACTACTTCGGCAATCATAGTTTGTCCAAGTCTAGGACAGGTTCATACGCGTTAATCAGAGCATACTACAAATCAATATTAGCTTAAAATTAAGGCATACAAATAAATGCTCTCTTGTAAATTAATTAATGACTATGCATTTACCCTATATATTATACATTAAAATGAAGATGCATATATTGATAGCAGTTGATCACATATATATATATAATGTACATGCGCGTCAACGTTTAAATTTAACATAAATTTGGTAATAATGCATTAAAAACAAGATTAGTTCCCAATGTCAGTTGCCAAAAAAGCAATTGAGTGTCATTTTGCATCCTAATATAAATATGCATTTAACCAAATATAAATGAGAAATTGGCATACACAAAAATGCACTAATCACATTAACCAAATATGTACATACAATTGAACACTTAGATAAATATGTTAAAATTGTCTGACCCAAAGTGTGACATGCGAGATATGAAGTGTCATTTGCAAAATTGGAAGATTGCGGTGTTTCTGTTTCAGAGAACAAGTGGTATAGCTTAAATACATCAAGAGTTTTACGTTTTACTTAGACAAAATGGTTCGTTGATTCATAGTTTCGAAAGTGTTGTGATTTTTGCCTTTGTACTCATGCTAGAAAGAATGAATGCTGTACGATTGTTCGACACGCAATATTTACTGATTACCTGCCAATCTTCAGGAAAATGTTAAACCACGTAATCGGTATAATTGCATGCTGCATCTCAAAATTCTTCTTGAGGAGAAAAGGGCTTTGACAGATTAACATAGTTGTGGCATGTTTCACTTCTGCATATTTAATTAATAAAATAGTCCGTTGTTATTTCCAAAGTTAAGTAATAGCACATTCATGTTTGGAGGTATTTAAAAAGCTGTGCCAGAGTTGGTAGCGGCCCCCGTCCTTGTTTGCACGGATGTAAATAGCCAGCTTGACCCCTCTCTCGAACCAAGATGGCTCACGGTCCAGAATCCTTACGTTCTCCATTGTGATTGTGTGGTCCGGTTAACAGACATGTATATGTCTTGAGACCTCAGATGATGTTGAACTCGGGGGTCCTAATACAAGGACGGGGGCCGCTAACAACTCTCTCACACCTGGGACTGTACGTTAACATCGCTCACCCCGACAATTAGCGGTGTTAACGTTTCCCAACAGTAGATAATCATTCTGCTGATGAAGGCCGTAGTACACGGACGAAAGCTCCAGGTATGGCTTTCAATACTTAGTGTGTGTAATTTGACAGTTTAAAATTTATTGGATTATCATGGAAACCATACAGTCAAACTTTCATCGGAAAATAATGCTGTAAATATTGTATTGTATTTATTCACAAATAAGTGGATACCACACAAAACACAATATGACGTATTATACACATGAACCCATTAAATACTATTGTCAACAGCCAGTTCAGTACTAGCTTCCATTGACCGAAACACCTCTTTATAGACAATATTAGGCGATATGCACTTATTACTTGATAAAGCAATTAAATGGTAAAGCACTTGTATTGCATGAGAAACAGGATATCCATAATACGTCTTAGGATTTTTTTTTATCGAACTTAAGAAAGAGCTAATACTTTTATTTTCACCTGTATATTAGCCAATTATAAAATTCTTGTGTAGCTTAACATTTATTGCACTATATCACCGTGTATAAAGTGTATTTCCAGACGCACTTTAAGGTGTCTGATACGATTACTATTCCTGAAGCGAGCGTGTTAAATCAACAGCGTTCCAAATCATTGTTTCTCTGTGAATGACGTCTTTATGTAAACCCAAATGTAACGTTTATTTAATAAAGATTAGGGCGAAGGAAACTGTAATGGAACTTTTTGAAGACCTTGATATTGTTTGCATTCGGTCATGCGTCATGGTAGCAACAGGATATATGAAGATACAATGCTACAATGCATCTCTCAAATAAACTATATTAAAATTTAAATTTCGCAAAATTGTAAACTAAACTTAAAAGCATCTGAATGAAATTACATACAGAAAACTATGACCGACTCGTATGACAAATTGTTTGAACAAGCTGTTGACATTTGGAATCGTTTGAAGTTCTTATAAATTAACAGTATTTGAAATTCAATCTGGTACTGTTTAAGGTTTGAAGAGGCTGATTATGACGCAATGCTCATAATTGATGTTCTGTTATTATGACGTCATGTTCATAGCTAGTGTTCTGTTAATATGACGTTATGTTCATAGTTGGTGTTCTGTTATTGAAGCAAAGGATAAGTGCACGCATTTCTCCCCTTGTATAGTTTCTTTAGTTGTTTTGTTAGCTATATTCAATTATTCAACGCTAAAACATTGTGATATGTGCTGTATGGATGCAGTAGAACGTATCATATTTTATGTCATATTTCAGTCTTCGGAAACTGTAAGCACAGAAACAATTTTTAGTTCATTTGGTGATACATATGTACAATCTTTCTTACACCTATTTTTTGACAAAATGATGAAGATAAATGTCGCCCTTGTTTTTTTAAAGTTTTAAGAAGCAAGCTCCTACATATGCTGTGTATCGGGAACTTGGTCGAGTGCCTCGATCAGTTATTTGTAAAGAAAGAGCTGTTAAATTTTGGTTGAAAATGATAAAAAATAACGAATTACCAATATATCACATGTATAATGATCTATGCAATAATGTCAATATGCCTTGTTGGGCAAGTAGAATAAATTCCATTGCTGATCATCTAGGTTGTGCAAATATCAGATTGTTTTTCGATCATAACGTTCACTATAACAGTTTGTTGAAATCAAGAATTAGAGATCAATTTTTACAAGAATGGCATAATAGTATTAACGCAATGCCAAAACTTGATAGTAATTGCAAATATTAAACCGAATTTTGTTTTGAAAAATATTTAAATGTTATTACTAATGACAAGTTACGAAAATTATTGACAAGTATACAATTATGTGCCCATAGTTTAGAGATAGAATTAGGAAGATATAATAACATAGAAAGAGATAATAGATTGTGCAAATTATGTTATCAAAATGCTGTAGAATCAGAATATCATTTCATTTTATGTTGCTCATAGTATAGATGTATAAGATCAAAATAAATTGGAAATTGTTCATGGCCTACTGTTCAAAAATGCATTAAATTAATGTCAACAAAAAGTAAAATTTGTATGTATAATCTTGCCAAATATATTAAAGAATCTCTCTGTTTAAGACAACATGCTCTTTAAAACCTTACTTTTCTCTGATCATAATGTAATATTCTGCGGTGTTCTTTGTTATATGTCTATGAAATTAGTTCAATAGAAATTGTATTTGTATATATGTATATGATTGTCTTTGCCATAAGTATTTTTTAATTTGTAAATGGCCAAAGGCAAATATTTTGCCGATTGCTAATAAACTGAAACTGATTAACCTCTTTGATACATTATACAACATACATGTATACAACTGTCCCTGTATCGTTTGAAAAGATGTCGATACTTTAGACTCGTTTATTCGTTTAATTGGAAAATCTACAAATCTACATATTGGTACCAAATACGTTCGAACATGAGTTTTACAAGGAGACATAGCGTTAATAATGAATACATTTGACTTCCCGTTTTGGTTAACGTTTTTTTGTCATTGACCGATTCTTTTGTATTACACACGATAACGTTTAATCGTGAAAAGTGTCAATTTCTGAGCAACATTCTTTGTAAGATATTATGAACCACGCTGCAGTCTGTTTATATAGAACGTTAATCGTTTTTGTTATGTGATGTAACCTTTAATGAATTCGTTAAGATAGCAAAAGTAAAATGTTGTGTTGACTGTTTTGTGAAATGTACAGGTCTTCAGGTTTTGTTTTACATATTACGTATGGGCACACTTTAGTCATACAGATCGAATAATCCTTTTATTGAAGTCTTCCCTCTGACTAATTAAATCCTAGTGGCATAGGCCTGAATAAGTCATCATTTACAAAGTGTTAATCAGGACGTCGTTGCACTTAACACGTGCGTTTGTGGAAAATTCTTTTCCTTAAAAGGCACATAAATATCCGCCATGTAGCACTGTATAGAATACTGTATAGAATCGAGAAAACGAAAAAAAAAGTATATGTAGCACATGTACTTTTTTGAGTAACTGTTAAGGGAATTAAAAGGTTGCCATATTGCTTAATTGATACATAGACAATTTATATCGCTCTCTAAATAAGGAACGTTTAGTGGATCATGTATAGCGTCCTGTCGTTTCATAGTTAGGATTAAATTAAATACACACAGTACCATATAGGTTTCCTTTTTCGTTAAAATATGTGTATTTTGTAACTCAATATTTTGTCATTAGGAAAAACATCATTAATTTAAAAACACATTTTTATTTACTGTACTCGTTCGCAAACAAAACATTAAAGAATTTAATGGATAAAATCACGTTAGCGTAAACGTTACACCCCTTGTAAAAAGAAACTATAGTCTCATATCATAAATATAAATTTTCTTTGTAGAGTGACTATACAAAATCTAACAGGAAAGACGAGTGAATGATTTAATTATTTATTTTGATAAATTTATTTTTATATAGTTTTCTTTAGATATGTGTATTGAATTTCACAAAGAAAATACTACGATTGAATTGAAACGAAATTCAAAAATCCTTATCAATTTCATGTTGTTGTCGTTTTGAGGTTGTTGCTCTTTTTTCTAGCCTTTATTTGTGTTAGATTTATAAGACAAGCGGGAAAACTATATACAACCGTAACTTTTAATGGAACTCTAATTCAATGTGTGCAATGAATAAATTGTATTACAATTGATTTTAAAACCCCGATCCGCTGAAAATAGTTAAAGGGCATCATTTATAAAAAAATAAAAAGACATACATTTTATTGAGAGAAATAAATGCTAATACATGTTGTTGAGGTTTGAAAATGCTTGAAAATAATGAAAGATATTGTTCAAAGCTTTATAAAAACCTAGTATACTTACTCGACTAAAGGGCATCACCAGCTGAAGCGTGTTCTATACAATAATGTGTTAATCGGTGGACCGAGAAACCCTAACTGCGATATTATCATATTTAGGAATGTACGTTGTTTAACACATATCAATCAATATGATTATGATTGTTTTGATGTTTATTTTTGGTAATAGCAATATCATAACGATATAAAGGTTTTTGCAAAATGTTTTTTATAAATGGAGCATAAAAATAGTTTGGAGCTAGGTTTTAGCAAGGTTACACTGGATTTCTCTTGATATGAATTGTTTTAATAAATGCACTGAAAAAGAATAAATCAATAAAGTTAATCAAATTTCATGCACAAATGTGTTTTACGGTTTTAATTATAGATTTTCTTACCTGTTTTGTGAATGTCGATCATTCCTTTTCTTCTTTATGACAGAGAGGGAGCCAAGCATGAACAGAGAAGCAGAATTTTGACAGAAAGGCCACCGATTTGCATCTACACCGTGTACACATGCATTCCAAATATGAAGTTGCTATCTTCAATATTGCAAAAAATATGGCCAATGTTAAAGTTTGACGCAAACAAAACAACAAACCCACAAACAGACAGGGCAAAAACAATATGTACCCCAGTCCAGTATAGACTGGGGGGACATACATATGGGATGGTAGTAAACGTTCGCCGTTTTATATAATTATCTATTACCTTCACATCCATGTATTTTTTTATAGTGACCAAAACGTTTTTGATCAGTGTTAAAAGGCAATAACCCTCACCGTAAGGACTTTTTTTATCAGAGCATTTGTGCCCTCAACATAAAAGCAAAAATAGTATTACATGCAACAAAAAGTAAGATACCACTTTAATAAAACGAAATCAAATATTAAAAATTATTTCGATCGGCTTTGATTATATCCTAATTATTGGCATGAGCGTCTCCATCATAGATAACCACTACGAACTAAATTTATATAAACTGTCAGCAAGTTTCATCCACGCCGGGTCTTGGTCTTGCGGCGGACATACCAACTAATTTTGAAGAAAAAAGAATAACACTTATTTTCCATGTGTTTTCCATTTATTATTGCATTCCCTACTATATAGATATTTGTGGAACGAATACATTGATACGCATAGCATTTTTATTTATCTCTAGCGATTTTTCGAATGTTCATTGTGAGGTGTTTTTCACTTTAATACAGCTCAACTATGTTATAGTCGGTAATACATAAGGTAAAGGGTGTGGTAGTAAAAGCGAGAAATATGCTTGTCACAATCCGAAATATACACTATGTTAAGCCAGTGATGCGTTATAACTTGTGTTGAGTTTTTTTTAAATACATGGGTTCAAACCAATTATTGCTTTGTCTAACTGTGTTTCGCGAAATATGTTAATGTTATTGGACATCGAATACAAAGAAATTATCCAAATTGAAATAAGTGTAACATAAGCGCCTGTATAATAGAAACATAATTTGATGCAGGAATGACATAACAAATGTAATGTTTACACCAGACAATAATTATCTTAAAAGCCAGTGCGAATTTCAAATCAACCACGTTTACAGGAAATATACATCGATTTAACTGCAAACTGTGTGGTTTCAGTGCAAATTAAATTATATTGGCTTGGAACTTCAGTAGAACTAAATTTTGGATGACACGCTTAAGACAGTTTTCTTCTGGCAAACATACCATGTTTATGAGTTATGTCTTCTCTAAGTTAATTTGCTTCGATGGGAAGGATTTGTTGAAACCATAGTTCACGTAGTTTATATAATAATATTTCCAAAACCTTAAACCAAGATGTGTGAAAATTAATTGTCCATGAAATCATCTTTGGTGTGTAATAATGTTTCTTTATTAAAGTAAACACATAACGCATCAATGTACCTTATGAAAATAGCCTAAATTTCATCGCTAGATGCATAAATTTACTAAATATATTGGAAAATATTGGTTGGTTTTCAGTATTTATGATACTTAAAAATATTGTTACTCAAATAATGGGGTATTTCCATTGAAATATATATTCTTAAGGCCAGGGGCTATATTTTTACATTGCAAAATCCGTTTCCGTATTTAACGGCTGGCAAAAAGGATGTCTTTTGACTGTAAATTGTCTCGAAGTTCATGGACCATAGGCCTGAAATTGTCCCTAAATATTCTGGACATCGACAATAACCAACACTGAACATAATTTTTGCAATATATGACGTATGGACCTACACTTTGTTATATGCTATTTTAAATTTGGCATTATTTGTAAAGACCAACCATGTTCCCAGCATCGCATTAACAAGCCAGAATATTCATACTCAGAAAAGATTAATTGCTTGCATGATGGTGTTTGTTTAGCGGACACTCAAACAGGAAATAGTTGCTATGTTGGCTCATGTTGACGGTAAAGTTAATGTATGGTACATTCGTTAGTTGCCATAAAGTTATGTGAGATTGATTTGAATGAGCCATAACTAACTTCTCGGAATTATTTAAACAATCGTAGGAACACTATTTGGTTGTAATTTAACCCTTGACTATATTACTCAATGAACATTTTCATAGGGTAACAATATGCTCTACAAATGTACACTGTAGTGAATTGAACGAGATTTTTCTTCAATTCGTTTCCAGTTTTTATTCAAATGTACAACCAAACAATGGGTCATTACTCGGGGAGACAACCGTCTATTGTTACAGATATGGATATCTATTTCAATATAACGGCAAAATGTAAAGAAAACAGGTTAAACACAAAAAGATCCAACATTATATATAAAAAAGTTGTCGCCGCATGTTTATGCCCCCAAAGTTGGGCATATAGTGATTGCATTTCCGTCTGTCTATATGTCCGTCTGTCAGTCACACTTTTGCGTTTAGGTTTCGAAAAATGCGCATAACTGTCGCTTCAAATGTAACCTTCATATTACGTATTTATGTGTATATGGACAAGGCCTTTCCATACGCACACACATTTTGACCCGTTTGACCTAGACCTTGAACTTAGGGTCTGCGTTAAGGTTTCGAAATCTGCGTTGAGATTTCGAAAAAGCGTTTTTCGGGGGCATATGTCTTCCTATAGAGACAGCTTTTGTTTTAAATTTATTATATAAAGCAAGTTATATACTTTATAATATACTTGCATTATTTTTGAAAGAAGTTTCACTTAGAGCTCTTTGTGTTTACAAAGCTTACATTGGGCAAAAGTTATAACGCACCCCGTACAAAAGAGCGCTGTTATTCTTAATTTTGAAAATGGTCATGTATTTATCATTATATATACGAGCCTTAAACTGTATTTATTAGTGTTTCTCAATTTGCATTCGCAAACATCGTAATGAATCAAACGTGTATTATTAAATTAGAGTGCTTAAAGCAACAAGTATTTGATGCAACAGGAAGCTTTATTATACAGTAAATAGAGACCATGCAACGCTGTCATGATTGCTTATAAATCACCAGCTATTTTTCCACTGCTCGTACACGTATTTTATGTATGCCAATTATGGCTAAATGTTATTAGCCTCTTCTCATTACAAATTAATGTATACCAGTCTATGAACATTTCAATGAGTGTTGAGCACCCACGTAAACGTGTTCCGATAGGAAAACACATACATAATGATATTATATTTCTAAAGGGCCTTCTTAAATGTCTCTTGATCGTTTTAACATGTTGCTGGATCTCGATAGTCTCAATACGATCAGGTGATATACATCCAAACTCAGGGCCTACTTCGTTTGATGAATCTTTTAACAAAGAAACAAACAGTACTTCATCCATAAATAATTATTCAGCAACTAGCCAATTAAGCTTTGTTCATTACAATATCCAAAGTATTATGCAAAAACTAGATGTTCTATACACAGGTCTACGTGAATAATGTTTATTCGCTCAGGAATAAACTGTCTTATTCAACGCAAACGCTATTTTCCTAAGGGATCACCGAAAACCAAACCCCAATGGTATAACCCATCCTACCCAGTCTACTGTAACACATAGACTCGTCCACTAAGTACAAAACCGTTGCCCGTGCAAATTGTCGGTCTTTTACTAGCTCGTCGCATCACAGGGTAGATCGCGCTATGGTTTACAAGTTAACATTTACCACCCATCCTCCCACTTATTTTTTTATTGTGACACGATGCTTGCCAGATTTTTGTTATATTCCAGTTTTGTCGAGAATTACGAGCTCCATTAGAAACCCACATCGTCATGGCTGGACTTAACAGCGTACGGAACACCGTCAGTCTGTCCAATGGTCTACTTAGTTCGGCCTCCGAAGACAGGTTCCTGCGTAATTGACTGAACTAGTGTTAGAGAATTTTCAGTTCTGTGCGTTACGGAGTACAGCACAGAACGTATAAATAAACATAACCCACCGCACAAAACAGGTACATGTGCGGTTCGTACATGCGTATGGTTGCCACGTGAGTGAGGGTCACTCAGGCGGACATATGCGGGAAAGTGCACGGTTTTCATTATTTGATCAGTTCTGCACTAGACTTTGATCAGTAAACTTTTACTTTTTGAATTCCAACCACATTAACAAATTAATTAAAATGACCAGTTATGTTTAAGTCACACAATGTCCACAGTTACATGTTAATATTGGTTGTTTTCGGGTACAGTTTTCCAGAGTAATTTTACATTGAGTGAAGTTTTATCTCTGGTTTTTACTCTGGCCTTGAAAACACCATTTAAGAATAAAAAATAGAAGTGATGTATACAATTAAAGTTGTACTGTCATGTTTTTCTACGATTATACTTGATTGTTATATATTACGATATGTAATATTCTTGTATGTATGTTGTCAAAAAACTGATCGCAAGTCTTGCCCAATGCAAAACGATTTGTGTTTTGAGCTTAGTTGTGTGAAGACCAAATTATTGTGTTCATCGGCATAGTTTCCACGAACACACTTCCCGCTTTTCACGGGGGATAGACATTATGTACTTCAAGATAATACTTTAAGATAATAAATTGCGTAGTTAAACTATTTTGCGTTTGTCGTTGAATAATATGATATTATTGGTTTTACTGAAACATGGTTAAATAGATTTATCCCATCTACTGATATCCTTTTCGACGGCTTTCACCAGCCTATTCGCAAGGATCGCCCATTTGACCCTCATGGGGGTGTTGCTATAAACGTTAATGCTTTTTAACGGAGACATGATCTCGAATTAAATAATGTAGAATCTATATGGATTAAAGTTTTCCCATCAAAAAATAAATCCATTCTTTTCGGCGTGTTTTATAGACCACCTAGTGCGGATAGATTGTATATGCTTTCAATTGAAAATTCTATAGGGCTAGCAAGAGAAACACTTATAAATGATATAATTATAACAGGTGATTTTAATATAAATGCTCTCGCCGAATTAGCAACACGAACAATTAACAAATTATGTCTGCAATATGACCTAACGCAACTTATTCACGAGCCAACACACTATTCTGAACATACGTCTTCCATTATTGACCTATCTTTGTAAGTAATCCGAATCCTGTATTACTCTCTGGAACAGACCTGCCGCTCTTAGACCAGTCTACTCGGTACCACTGTCCTGTTTTTGTAACATTAAACTTTAGAAAACCTATATGTAAAACATTTTCTCGACATATCTGGCGTTACGACATTGGAGACTACTCAAAACTACGATAATTAATGGCAGATACTAATTGGGATCATCATAAGTGCGATAATGTTGATATTTATGCAGAAAACATTACCAAAACAATTTTACAAATTGCAGGTTCATGTATCCCTAACAAAAATGTTTGTATACGCTCTCGTGACCTTCCCGGGCTGAATAATAACATACAGAAAAAAATCCGACAACGAAAACGTCTATATAGAAAAGCTACACAATCAAATAGTGATATGCTCTGGTCAAACTTCCGTCGTCAGAAATGAGGTAGTATTACTTTACCGTAACCAAAAAACGATTATTTCAACAATATTGCACGTAAATTAAAGTCATCTGACCTTTGCGCTAAAGACTGGTGGAAAACACTTCGGAAATTCATCCCTACTAATATAAATATTTCAATTCACCACTATTCGATGATCAAGAACGTATTTTTGTAGCAAATGACTCTTGCAAAGCTGTTATGCTGAATAGGTATTTTTCTAGCCAATGTTCAATCGACGAAAGCAACCACAACCTTCCGCCTATGGTCAACTAAAACGTTAACATTCTTCATAATATTCATATTACACGGGAAGAAGTAATTGACTCAATCAAATGCCTAAAGCTAGGAAAAGCATCCGGTCCTGATGGAATTGATAATAGAATCCTTTAAGAGTCAATGTATCAATTAAGCTACCCATTGTGTGACCCTTTCAATTCTTGTCCTAATACTCAAAAAATGCCTTCTTGTTGGAAAGTTGCTAATGTATGTCCTATTTTCAAAAAGGGTGATCCATCCGTAGCGTCTAACTATCGACCTATATCATTGTTAAATACTACTGAGAAGGTCTTTGAGAGAATATTACATAAACACATTTTTAATTTTCTTCATTCAAATTTATTCTTTGCGCCAACTCAGTCTGGCTTCCTGCCTGGCGATTCGACAGTGAATCAGCTTACATACATTTACAATACATTTTGCCGAGCTCTTGACAATGGCCTTGAGGTCAGAGTTGTATTTTTTATATAAGTAAAGCTTTTGATAAAGTATGGCACAGAAGACTATTATAAAAACTACAACACGCAGGCATTCAAGGGAATCGTTTATCTTTGTTTGCGCGATTATCTTTCTTATCGTTAGCAAACAGTAATTTTACCGGGCGCTCATTCAAGTCCGATTGAAATTCTCACCGGTGTCCCCCAAGGCTCTATTCTAGGACCACTTATGTTTCAAGTGTACATAAATGACATAATCGTTGACATTCAAGCAAACATTCATTTGTTTGCTGATGATACTAGTCTTTTCATGGTTGTTAACTCGCCTAACGAGACCGCAGCCGTATTGCAATCAGACATAGATGAAATCTCAAGATGGGCTGACAAATGGCTTGTATCCTTTTGCCCATCAACATCTGAATCAATGCTTATATCTCGTAAAATTAATAAACCATCTCATCCATCGCTAACCATGCAGAACACTACTATACCTATTGTCAATGTTCATAAACACTTAGGTGTATTTATGTCTAATGACTGTACTTGGCATGCGCATTTATCTTTTATAAAAGAAAATGCGTCGATTAAAAATAATTCTTGACCGAAAACTATTGAGAAAATATATGTTTCGTATGTAAGACCAATTCTTGAGTATTCAGATGTTGTTTTTGATAATTGTACACAAAATGAAAAAAGATGAACTAGAAAAAAATCGAAACCGAAGCCGAGCGAATAACATCTGGATGCACGCGCCTAGTCTCATTAGAAGATCTTTACAATGAATTAGGATGGGAATCTATAAACGAAAGTCAACGAAAACGCAAACATAAATTAATACTAATGTATCAAATCAACTCTAGTAATGTACATACTTACTTACAATCCCTCTTGCCCGCAACAGTTGTGTCAGGCAGCAATTACTCTCTCAGAAACGCTTCAAATCTTCAAACAATTCAGACCCGAACATCACTGTACTCAAATTCGTTGCTACCGCCTACTTTATCTGAATGGAATAATCTTCCCGATGATGTCAAAAACGCCGATTCGATCCTTTTATTCATCAAAAGATGTATTAACATTGATCGACCAACTTCAAATCCTTTATTCTCATACGGCGCGAGACGCTCTCAAATGTTGCATACGCGCTTAAGAACAAATTGTAGCGCCCTAAATAAACATCTCTTCAGACGAAACATCATCACATAACCTCTGTGTCTCTGTGGACTCCATGAAACGACATTACAATACTTTCTCGAATACTCTCAGTATGCACATATTTGCGGCGAACTAATAAACAATATATCTATTTATTCCGTTCCATGCATCGAAACTATTCTATATAGAGACGACACGCATGACTATTTAACAAATACCAAAATAGCTGATGCAATTCATAAATTCATTATCGATAGTTAGCGATTTAATACGTAAACTTGCTAAAGTTTCCTTAAAAACCTCTTCCTATTTTTCCCAAACCTCACCCACTTTAACTCCTACACCTTCCAACTCTCATCTCTTTACCTTTAAACATTTATAAAGAGAGACTCTGTCATCGGAGTTGCTCTTTTTGCCGATTGTGTTTCTAGATTTATTATTTTGTAATCCAATTATGTTCGTCCTTAATCATGCAACTGTATATTTCAAGGCGAGGGAGAAGAACCATATAAGACTTTGTCTATCGTTCTCATCCCATTCAAACATGTAATTATTTATAAATGTTGTATGAAATTGTTTGCATAAAAATGCTTGTTTGAAATAAATATGTTTAAACTAAGCTTTATTATATGTACAAAGAATAAATTTCAAAATCAAGTTTTGGCTTTTATCATGCCATCAGTTTGTTTAAATGCACATCTCATTGGTTGATAACCACAAAGACCGAAATTTAAAAAAAGCTGTCAGCAAGAGTCATCTTCCTCGGGTCTCTGGTATCGGGACGGGCATACCAACTGATGTTGAAGTTTGAAACGATTGACATGAATAACATTTATATTTTTAAATATTATTGCATTCCCTTCTTCAATTGTGCATATGGTGATTGGTTGAACAAATACAATGATAAAATTAGCAATTAGTAATATCTAACGATTTTCCGAATTTTGATTTTGATTTCAATGAAACACAGCTCTACTATGTTATAGTCGGTTATAATTAATGAAAGAGGTATGGTAGTAAAGGTGAGAGATTAATTTAACACACCCAGATTTATTTCACTAAAACACAGCTCAACTATATTATAGTCGGTAATAAATTATGAAAATGTTATGGTAGCAAAGGTGAGAGTTTTGAGAGTTAAATCACACACCAACATTTAATATCTCATAACGCAAAATACAATCTGCTATGTAAGTAGTGCGTTATCACTTGGGTTGAGCGTAGTCCTTTTATAAATATGGGTTCAAGTCTATAACTGTTTGTTTTCTTATTGGATATATCTACAATATAATAAGTCGCAACAGATATGCCATTTTGACATAAATAATGTTGACACCAGACAATAGTTTTCGGAAAACACAGTGCGAATTTCGAACCACCACTGTACAGAGGAAAATTCATCGATTTAAATGCTTAGTGTTTTGCTTCAGTTCAAGTTATTCCATATTGACTTGGAACTGCAGTAAAACTAAATGATGAAAGACACTCTGGAAACGAAATTGTGGAGACATGATACTTCTGATAAATGAACAAGCGTGTGAATGATGTCTTCTCTAAGTTAATTTGCGTTGATGGAAAGTGTATGCAATATTATTTAAAACAAACTTTCAAAACAAAAAAGAGCTTTCCAATAGTCAACAATATTTTCAAATTTTTTTGTGGAAAAATAATTGTCTACGAATAACACGATTCATTATCTGACGATTTTACAACGAGCAAAGTTGATACAACGGTTGAAACCAGCAATTTATATCATTTTTTAATTTTAATAGTATAAGTTAACCAAAGTCCTGTACATTGAGTTTATGTATGACCCTACATGAACATTAATGTATTATTAGGTTTAATTTGCCTGTATTTGTTGTTGCATAATAATTCACAGTTCACACATAGACGCATGCAATACAAAATAAAGAACTATGCTAAATATTCCAATAGTATGCACTTTGTTTAAAAAGGGAATGATAGAAAGGAATTAACATCCGTGATGGCTCCGTCACCTGAGCAAAATGATAACAAATTAAACTCATCTTACGCTAAAACACGGTCGACATGGCAAGAAGACAAGTTGTATTCTGATAATGCGAAACAGTGCGAGAACAATATTCATAGCTCGCCAACTATTTATATGGTAAGTTAGTTTTATTTGTTTATGTGTCAAGTGACATCTGATGCTAATGGGGATTTAATGCGCATCTTTGCCAGTATGTTGTTAAATTGCTCAGGACGTTCATACGAAGAATAATGGTACACCGAAAAGGCCTATATATTCATATCTCACTGCAATATAAGGCCATGACCAGTAACACATAAACACGTAACTGGATGTTTATCAATAGGTATCAAGTAGGTTTATAAAAGTGTGTCGAGGAGAAAAACAACGGTGAGGTCTGCAGCTTGGAAAGCAAATATTGAAAGATACATGAACACGATTTTTAAGAGTTGGACATAAATCGCTCTAAAATTTGCTCAACTTTTCACATAAAATACAGAGTAAGTTGATATAAAAGACCAGAGATTGTGAAAAGAATTTTCTCCTGATGATGTTTTCAGGAATATTTTATTCCTAAATTCAATGAGAAAGAATTTCTTTTAAAAATATACTTTTAATCAGTTTGCTTTAAATTCAAATTCAAGCGAAAAAAGAGCATGAATGCAAGCGAAGTGTTGTTTTTATTTTGATTGTAATAGACTTTCTCTCATCAAATGACCCTTTACCTTAAACAATAAATATAGCAGAACAACGGAGAATACATCACTATTTGGGTAGTTTGATTAAGATTGTATTTCTATTCTTTTGAATGCGTAAACATAAAAAATGAGCGCGTTATTTTTAATTGTATTCTGTCCTCAGTGCTAAAGTATATTTCTTTGATTTTCTAAGCTTTTCATAAATGTGCCAATATTATCCGGCTTAAATAGAGTTCCTTTTACCGAACAAATATCTTAAAGCATAAAGTGCCTCTCCGGATTATCCATCGCAGACTCATCTGGGACTATTCAATACGTTCATTCATCGAGCCCGGTTTTTCTCAAGCGAGAATCATATATATGGAACTGAATACACATAAGGTAAATCTAGTTCGAATGATCATCTCTGTTAAGACAAAACATTATTGCATGCGTTAACTGATTGTTTTATAGCATCGAAGAAAATGTAATACATCAGCCGTTGACGAGTCGAACACAATTTTATAATTTATTCCATTAAGAGAGGATGTTAAATAGTTTTTATTATCATTTGAACGTTTACGGTTGTAATTATGTTTTGTTGTTTTTGTAAATGTTTTGAACTTAACAACATTAAATTATGCTGAATAAAGGAATATTACCTCCCTAGTTTAAAGACGATTTGAATCCAAGCTAAAGTTTTTATTTACATAAGATAAAAAGCTATATATGGATAAAATAGGTAATGGCCAACTTTTGTGAGAAGAAGGAATTTATCAACTCATTTAAATTGAATTACAATCTAAACTATTGTTTCAAAAGAAATACTTTCCATGGCAATTTTGATGTGATTCTCTTTTTACACCGGGTTAACAAACCATCTATTATGATTTATAAAAAAAAACTTATACGAACGCATACCTTTTTACGATTCAGGCTTATGATAAAATCACCGAGTTGTATTTAACATGGATATATACTAAATAAATCATTACAACCTGAGAACGAACCTCAATCATCCTTTTCAATCTTTTATTCTACCAATATCTGCTCGTTGCCACATTCAAAACAGTGCCCACCCTTATGTCTCATATAGTACCCACCCTTATGTCTCATATAGTACCCACCCTTATATCTCATATAGTACCTACCCTTATGACTCATATAGTACCTACCCTTATGTCTCATATAGTACCTACCCTTATGACTCATACATGACCTACCATTATGTCACATATAGTACCTACCCTTATGACTCATATAGTACCTACGCTTATGTCTCATATAGTACCCGCCCTTATGTCTCATATCAATATTGAAAGATGCGTAATCATATACATCATAATACTTTGTCAGGAAGCATAATTATCTTTAAAATTTACACTACGTAACATCGCAAACTAAAGTCAATCAGTATGGTAAGTGGAGTTAAAATACAGAAATGCTCTTTATTAAATAAAGCGGTTTAAATCTAAAAACACGTTTAACTTGAGGACTATAAGGCTATGAAGTTTAAAAGTAATTTGCACAAAACTTGCATTTGTTAAAAGGCATTATTACGTTAAAATGTGACCATTACAATAACTCGTGTAATTTTGATCTTTTATTACAAGCGTCATCAGCCAACAATTTATATGAGCATAAATTCCATACTTACAATACGGCGTGCCGAATTAAGGCCAAAAGTCTCAGAACACACCATATAATGATATGATTATTTTTCTTCTTATCATGGTAACGGTATTCACAGAATGTAAATGAATGACGACCGAACAAGACCTTAAATATAATTATGAAAAACACATTGTTCACTCAAAACTTTTAATTTGTATTTATTTTAATTCAACAATGTTGATTATGTGTTTTAGTTCTGTAAGTGTGTTCTTGATGTGTTTTTTATGTCCATAAAAATCGGTATAGTGTGATGTTCGACGTTAATATTGTCCAACTAAAGTTATTTGTTAAAAAATACGTAGAATGCTATACGTAAGACTGTCTAAGGCTAAACTACTTGAATAATTACAGAAAGGAAGTGTGTTTATTATGCATTGAAGCTCGATCGATATGGTTATTTATAAAATGGTATAAATGACCTTCCCGAGAACTATATTGTCTATTAGCGACAAGAGTAATGCCATTCTTGAACTATGATGTATTATATGTTTAGCACTACGATGTATTATATGTATAGTACTATGATGTATTATATGTCTTGCACTATGATGTATTATATGTCTTGAACTATGAAGTATTATATGTCTTGAACTATGATGTATTATATGTCTTGAACTATGATGTATTATATGTCTAGTATTATGATGTGTCATATGTCTTGCACTATGTTGTATTATATGTCTTGTACTATGATGTATTATATATCGTGCACTATGATGTATTATATATCTTGCACATTGATGTATTATATGTCTTGCACTATGATGTATTATATGTATTGCACTATGATGTATTATATGTCTAGTATTTATAGGTTATTAGACGTTTCACTGTACAATACGGAGATATATTTGGACGAGCACACAGTTTGAAGTCATATTGGACGAGCCGTAAGGCGAGTCCAATATGACTTCAAACTGTGTGCGAGTCCAAATATATCACGTATTGTACAGTTTAAACGTCTAATAAACTTTTTATTCTATATCCTCATTACCAAACCAGCTTTCCGTATTTTATTTTCATTCATTGATTACGCACTTTATGACGTATCTCGTGTGACGTCATTTCTCTGACGAAACATACTAGTATTAAGCAAGACTCTGCATTTTAGGGACAACAATATGGAGGTGGTAGTGTTTAATAAATCTAGTAGCAAATTATACCATTTTGATAGCATTGAACGAATCCAAAAGGCAAAACGTATTTCGGATTGTGTGTTTGTCACGCATAATTGTTAACTTCGATATGAATAAAACATCTCGCTCCGACAGGATTACGAATTCGTAAATTGTGTTTTGGACTTTGGGTCAGAATGGTGAGCATGTGTATTGTGTACAAACGCTATCAACAGATACTGTGGTTTAAAATACATTTCGATAAATGGATGGAAGAACAGAAAATGGAAAATGGAAATGCATATCATTGTAACTTAGTTGTTATTAGGCTAGCATTGGATTAAAGTTGTCATTGAGGTTAATAAAATTGATTTTTTGTTTTGCTGTTGCATATTTGTTTTCAATTTCTAGCAATAACAATATCACTTGCTTTTGCATTTTTTTTTTATTTCTAACAATAAAAATTAATTTAATATCACATTCTCGATTCGTTTTTTTATTTCCTCTCATATTTTCAATAGGAAAGTATTAAAAAGAGACATACAAGCAAAATATCGCCTGTGTGAATCGATTATAGTACATTCGGATACTTTTTCTCGGTAACGGCTTTTATCGTTATAAAACAATTGCTTAGTGCACTTGTACTCAACTGTCCAATATGGAAAAAATACAGACTTTTTGGATCCAATACCGGAATATATTGGACGGTCACGTGGTACATATGAAGAATGCCGATTGGATGAATTTATTGGATATAGAATAATATGATGTATTGTATGTCTAGTACTATGATGTATTCTATGTCTTGCATTATGATGTATTATATGTCTAGTATTATGATGTATTACATGTCTTGCACTATGATGTATTATATGTCTTGGACTATGATGTATTATATGTTTTGAACTATGATGAATTACATGTCTTGAACTATGATGTATTATATGTCTTGCACTATGATGTATTATATGTTTTGGACTATGATGTATTATATGTCTTGAACTATGATATATTATATGTCTTGCACTATGATGTATTATATGTCTTGCACTATGATGTATATATGTCTAGTACTATGATGTATTACATGTCTTGAACTATGATGTATTATATGTCTTGCACTATGATGTATTATATGTCTTGAACTATGATTTATAATATGTCTTGCACTATGATGTATTATATGTCTTGCACTATGATTTATTATATGTCTTGCACTATGATGTATTATATGTCTCGCACTATGATGTATTATATGTCTTGAACAATGATGTATTATATAGTTAGTACTATGATGTTTATATGCCTTGCACTATGATGTATTATATGTCTTGAACTATGATGTATTATATGTCTTTAACTATTATGTATTATATGTCAAGTACTATGATGTATTATATGTCTTGAACTATGATGTATTATATGTCTTGAACTATGATGTATTATATGTCTTGCACTATGATGTATTATATGTCTTGCAATATGATGTATTATATGGTTAGTACTATGATGTATTATATGCCTTGCACTATGATGTATTATATGTCTAGTACTATGATGTATTATATGTCTTGAACTATGATGCATTATATGTCTTGCATATTGATGTATTATATGTGCAGTACTATGGTGTATTATATGTCTTGTACTATGATGTATTATATGTCTTGCACATTGATGTTTAATATGTCCTGCACTGTGATGTATTATATGTCTTGCACATTAATGTATTATATATCTAGTATTATGATATATTATATGCCTTGCACTATGATGACCTATATGTTTAGTACTATGATGTATAACATATCTGGCACTATGATGTATTTTATGTCTTGAACTATGATGAATTATATGTCTAGTACTATTTTGTATTACATGTCTTGTACTGTGACGTTTTATATGTCTTGCACTATGATGTATTATATGTCTTGCACTAAGATGTATTAAGTGTCTTGCAATATGGTTTATTATGAGACAATGTACATATATTAGCCTGAATCCGCTTTGTCTAGCAAGGACAAAGCTAAATTTGTCTCTAGACAAAGAGTTTGGCGTTTTTTCGTTACCTTAACTATGTGATGAAAAAAAGAATCATGTTAACGTTGATTTGTGTCTAATGGCTAAATCATTTATATACATAACACAACTTGGAGGAGAAGTGACGACATTCCGAACCACACATTACAAAACAGGGTATCTGTTCAAAAAACATAAACACACAAACACGCACACAAGCACGCATGCACGGACGCTTGCACGCACAAACACACGCACACACATACATACAATCTTAAAATAGCGCAATTTTCTAGTGTAGTAAATGTCACGTTTTATGTATTCGACATATCTATGTTAGTATCAATTTTAGTTTGATTTTCTTTTTGTATCATGCATATAAGGTACTGCCCTCGAAGTGTATATATTCAATTAAATGAATGCATGTTTGCTTTTGTGATAGAAGAATAAATGTTATGCTTATAAAAACATTTTCCTATATATTTGCTAATGGAGAATTCTCGTGTTATATGTGTGATAGTATTCACTTTGTTTCTACTTGAAACGTTTGCGTACACTAACACTACGTCATCCACATCAAATATTTATAATATTGTATTATATAAGACCATACTAGAGTACTTACAATTAGTGAGCCTTGATGTTTTATATATTGAGTTTCAATTACGCTTTGGTAAAAATCATATATTACATAATAAACATTCCATAAGACGCACTTCTAGTCAGTTAAGTGATATAATTTATAGAATTTAACTTTGCCTAACGTGAATTATATGCAACATGGCAAATGATTTGAATTCCCAGTCTATGTTGTACCTGTAAATAGACATAGCACAGGAATAAAAGACAAACATATTTCAGAATAATATTTCATTCTTGCTGACAAAAAAAAACTTATTATTGATACGCTCGCCTTCATTAAATTAGGAGTGGTTTTTTGACGTGCAAGATGCCTTTATACCGTTCAATATACCAGTTCCTGACTCAAGATATGCTTCAATGAACCGATAAGATGGTAATATTATCCGTTATATCAAGGAACCACAATATTTTAACATGTATTACACATTTTATGTGCATGTAGTGTCGGTGTGTAACTGATTTGATTTTATTTAAAAAAACTTAAAATTATTAGATAGATTATATTAAAATTGTCGGAACTGTCAAATATTGTTGTTTTAATCAACAATAATTAAACCAACTACATTTAATGAATTAATTTTCTTAAACGCACCAACAACATTAGCTTATGTGCTTTTTAAACAATTAACAGAGCACTATCGACACAGGGAACCTGAGCCTACATGAAACAGCAATTATTTCATAAACCCCATTTGAAATTGTCTTGAAATTAGTCATTTCGGTACACCTCAATCACTTATTTCATTACACTGTAATAAATGTCACTGAGTAGCATTTAATTACAATAAAGTACAAACATATTTGAAGATGTATATGTAGATCAAAAGAAACTTCACACACATTACCGTTTACTATCACCAAAACAAAGTTGGATTGTATATTGCTGTCGTATCTAACTGATGTTGGTCAGTATGTTTGAATTGATGTATGCGAATCGCGTTAGGCTTTCGTACTGATTCGTCTTGCTTATGTCCAATTTATGTACTTTCGCGAGTACGCATCTATCGATTTTGTCACTCCATGGACATAGACATGTTTATTTGGTAATATAGGCCACTGGCCCAAAATACAGCATTTACATGAAAATATGTAAAACAGGGTGATACATAATCATACACTTTAGAATATTAAAGCATGTTGTTATACACTTAATTTATGTAAAACATTTAATATACTAATGCTAGAATAAAAAAAGTTTCTCAAATGATAACTCTATACACATGATTAAAAAGTAAGAAATAGCATAACAACAATCTATTTCAAGTATGTATGTTTAAGATTTCTTTTCTTTTTACAAGCGAGTTATGCAAAAACTTAGCAATATTTATAATATTATGTTCATCTTTATAGCATATGATAGTATAAAACATTTGATGAGATCGGTTTCTTAACCAGTCAGATTTGAAGAATGTTTGCCTTAATGTTTCGTATTCATTACATAAAAAAAGAAATGATATTAATCTTCGACTACGCTTATATTATTTTTACACATAATGGACAAAATCTTTAATGACTAGCTATTGATAAGTGGAGACCTTTCTCAATCATGAGATCATGCGCTAAGAAACGAAAACTTGACAAAGTTTTCCTTAAATCAAAAGACAAATTAATATTTAGACATGGTTCACAGTACAAATCGGTTTAAAAAAAATCTATAATGCAATGCTTTAGGAGAATTATCTATTTTTGATTTCCATACTTGAAGATAACAATCTTTTATTCGTGTTTTGAACAAATGTACATGTATAAAATTGCCTTCATGCCCAACACTTTGTGCAAACCAAACATAACCAAATCCATAAATAAATAGTAATTTTCTGATATAACTAGCCCATGTCCTTCTTCCTGCATCATCTAACTCTTTTAACATTTTATAAAACTGTTTAGGATATCTATGATTTTACATACGGTTGATTTTCAAACAGAACTTGATGCAATTTGGGATATATGTTATGCATAAAGGAAGCCTACCACATTCTCCTAAAACTAAGATATCAGGTGTGTTTGTGGTAAATTACAATATTGTTTACAAAACTTTATTTGTACTTTTTCAATTTTATCTACATATGAATAGCCCCATATTTCGGATCCGTAACAAAGTATAGGTTTAATCATGGCATCAAACACTTTAAAAATGTTTACAGAACTTAAATGACCAAATTTACGTTGATATCGAAATATACATGCAATTGATTTTATACTTTGCAATGCTAACATTTCTTGAGGGTTTGGCCAAAGAAGTTTTGGCGTAAAATAAACACCAAGATATTTATAAAATGCGACAATATCAATATTTTCGCCATTTGTTTGTAATACAACTGCACGGCATTGATATCGAAAAATCTATTTTAGCATCTATTTTGATATGAGTATGTATTACATTACAACAATTGCATCACACACAGGATAAATTATATTCAGACGTTATTATTATTAATTACAAGTTATATTTGTTCAATAACTAATTGGTTTTGTTAAACCATTTTCTTTATTTTAAATGATATGCAGCTTACAGACATGTAGATTAAAATAATAGCAACATAGGTTGATATGCGTAATGGATAGGGCTTTCACCTGAAGAGTTTATAGCAATGTTTCCGATTCGACTATAATGGCAATCAAGTTTGATAAAGCCCTGCATACCCAAGTGGACTCATTATCAGCAAAAATGTTAATACATGATTGTAGAATATTACAATTGTAGATGAACGAATATTAATTGTAATGCCCTGATTTGAAAATAACTTTCCTATTCAGACGTATTTGCTGGTTGAAAGTATTTGATCGAATGCTTACAGCCTGTCATGTATCACTCCGTTAATCTCAAACGCTATATGGAATAACTTGGAATGGCTTTTTAATGAATTAATCCGATGAATATTTCATGTTTTAGATATGGCTTAATGGCAAATGTGTGACAATTTGCGAATACAATATTTTATCCATTTAAAGGGATCTTTACTTGTTTTGGTAAATTGACAAAATTAGAAAAATGGTTTCAGATTCGCAAATTTTTGTTGTAGTTATGATATTTGTGAGGAATCATTAACACTGAACATTTACCATACTCTGAAATATTAATTATATACATCTGTTACCTATTTAAAAACCTGAAAATCATAAAGCGTTGCAACGCGAAACGATTTAATAATGTGGAGAAATCTGTTGTTGTCGTTATATTTTGTGAAACTACGAGGATTGCTTTTATAAAGTAAAAAATGCATTAATCATAGTATTAGCACGGATGGCCGATTGGTCTTAGCGACAGGATTTTACTCCAGTGGTTCGAGCCCAGTTGATGGTAACTTTTCTTTCTTCTTTAATTTTATAACTGTTTTTACTATAGCGTTGTAGATCCAATGTATACATTTATCAATACAAAGCATTTAATGAAAAACTGCAAAATCTGTGAAAAGGTCAATGTAAAAGCAAAAATCGTCTTACACAACTAAAACAAATACGTATGATTAGCATAGCGCAAACATTTAAGACATTTTAGTGGGCCTTACATATAGATGATAGGAGTTCAGTTTAAAATGTAAACAATATACATGTGTGTTCAAGAGCTTTTCAGCAATCAGAATCGACTTATTGAGTTAATAAAACATCCAGACTTCATATTGCTCCAAATGGTACACTAGCTAATTTAGCCGTACAAATCTGTTTTCAGTATTTTTCTAAAAGTGGTTTCCGACCAACAATCCTTAATATAATCAGGCAGATTGTTCCACGATTTTGGAACGACGACGGCAAGAGATATATTTCCAGATTGTGATCTTCGTCTAGTCATTTAGAATTTTGTCTCATTTTGTGACCGTTATATGAATCATCCGCAAGCAGGTTCAAATGAGTCGTGTTCTGAGAAAACTGGGCATGATGCATGTGCGTAAAGTGTCGTCTCATATTAGCCTGTGCAATCCGCACTGGCTAATCAGGGACGACGCTTTCCGCTTTTATGACATTTTCCGTTTAAATGAAGTCTCTAATTAGCAAAAATCCAATTTAGTCCAGAAAATTCGTTAGTAAGATCGCCAAATGCTCGCTTACTAACACATTCCTGAACTCGTTTAATAAAATATGGTATGATATGACAACTCGTACCTGTTCCTATATATATGTAAAGTGCTTTGAAAAATTGAATATTATAATAAAAACATATAATAATGAATAAGTGGTCATTTTTACTAACGACAAATGTTATTTTTGTCGGATATCGACTCTAAATTAAATGGCTCATAGTTTTACTATTGTTGACTTTATTTCGACCCAAAAGGAAAGTACCCGTGCTGATTGTCATAACAGGCATTGAACTAGGCACGTGATCAACTAATTATTGAGTCACAATAACGGCAAAAAATGGGTCGATGCATGTTTATTGACCAATTGTAAGAATGATACAAAATGTTTGTTTTTTTAAAAGCCAAGAAAAAAACATTGTGTAAAAATTGATTAAATTTGACGTTATACTTATTGCTTTAACAACGAAGTTAAAGTCTCAATATCATTTTTAATAAAGGAAATTTTCGAGATTTAATTAATGCAAACGACAAGTACAATAACAGGATGCCACTAAAAGTTTAACAAAGGTAAGCTTGCAAAACGTTCAAATATTGGGATGCAAAATAAATAAAAACATAAATAAGCGGCAACGGAAAGTAGACATTTTTTAAGCTTAAGTATCTGTTTTCTTTGAATATGGCCTCTATGACATGAATTATGCGAAACAATGCTAATTATTAATCAATAATCGATTATTGTGACACTTTATTGTTTACAATGACAAATTATTTATGCAAATATTCGCCTTCCCCTGTTTTTTTTTATTTCCTCATACGGTGTTTGTTGTGCTCTTGTCATTTTTAATTCCCCATGTGTTTTCTCCACTTTCTGCATTGGAAAAATCTAATTGGATTTTGGTTTTATTACAATGTGTTTTTGTGCGTAGATATCAATTTTATGCATTGTTTAAGTATTTGTGCTGAGGTAATTTCCGCACAGTGTTTTTGGTGAAAATTACGTACATCTTTAGATTGGTAAACTTGAAAATTAAAGTTCTCGTTATGCAAGGATTATATTATTTAAGTCGTTAAATACTTCGATTGTTATGTATTATCACATAATGCCACCAGTGTAAACAACTTCAAAAACATCGGCGATAGAGTAAGTTAAAGTGCAAATTGTCACTCCTGAGGTGTATCAGTATTGAATAACTAAAAGGTTTAACATAGAGGACAGTTTAACGATTCGGTTCTAAGGATGGATTAATGCCCATGAAATAACGATTATTTTGATCGCTTTCAATACAATGTGGGGCCTACATCGTAAAATGAAACTGAAAATCATCTCAATAAACCCAGTAGATTTTTTTTTTATTTCAAGATACCCATATTTAAATCGTGTCCTGTACAAACAATAATTGAAACGAAATACAAATTCCTAAAATTGATTACAACAACATATTCATTTAATAAAGAATTTGACGAATAGCCGAAACAATATCTCATATTCATTATTATATGAACACTAAATTTTTTTCCAAAAAGTATAAATTTGTCATAAATAATGCTGCCACGCACGGGGCTATTTCAATAAAACTATAAAGACAAAAATATGTATAACACTACATGCAAAATCTGAATCCCGTTAAAACATTAACCTATATATAAAGTATTCAAATTTACCTATAATGGCAGAGATAAAAGCAATAGAGCGTGTGTACTGTCGAATTACAAAAAAGAATAAAACCCATTGATAATACGGTTAAAACTTTATTATCTGTTGCTCATGATCATATTAAAAATCCGTGCATATCAGTGGGACCGTTTCTTAGAATTACGTACGTTCATACGTAAGTGCAAAACGTTAATTAAGTTGCGTTTCTATCAAATTCGCTAAGATACGCATTGTATCAGAAACGGCCCCCATGTTCCATAACTTCTGCGTAAATGCATGCTCAGGTTTGTTTGCATATACACCAAATGTTAGGATACCTATACATACGTGAGATAAATTATTCAAAATAAGTTAAATTAAATATTTTTATTGATTAATTAAAGCTTTTTACTGTAGATTTTACAGATTACATACGGACAGTAAACATCAACATGTTTACATTGCGGCAGTTGGTGTTCGTTATCTTTCCACGAAGCACTTAACGAAGACCCACGCTAATATATATTTCATTACGCTACGCAAGCGTGTGAAATCAATACTGATCCAAATTAGAGTTCTCTTTGTTTTACTAACCGTCAGAACAAATACGAAAAGTGATTAATGACTTTAATTAAGTTTGATTGGTCTTCCGTTGATAAAACAAAACAAACTCCAATAACTTCTTTAAATAAACTATTTCCAAATAACCATTAACACAACTCATTACTTTAGGCTGTCTTGTTTACGAGTTGCAAAAGAAAGCAGCAAACATTACATGTGATATCTCATCTACGATAATTTCAAATGAAATTTGGTCTGACAAAATTCGTTTTAGCTTCGTTTTCGTTTACCACCAGCGACTGATTTTTATCTGGCTTTTGACGGTTTAAAAGGCCGAACGCAATGTTTTAAAAGACCAAGTAAATTTACACACGTATTAGTTTTAACACTGTTTTCTCGTTCTAGAATAAACTTTCAAGTAAGGAAGCATTAGGTCAGCCACATTATGTCCAAAACATAATTGTGATAAGAAAACGTTCTCATTGCCAGGGTTTTATGAGGAAGTCTATACGTTTTATTTAACCGGTTTCTAAAAAAAGTTAGTTGTAAACACAGCGAAAAATATACGAGAATCCTCATACAAAAAAATCCATTTCTACATGCACTCTTTGCGTTGTACTATTGCTTTTGGATAATAAAAAATGTACACTAATCGTGTTTTTCTATGCTCAAGTACACACAAAATTTGTAGATAGGATCTGACAAGAGAAGCTATTCCATACTTTACTTTATTCAAAGAGTTAAGGAATTGCGTTGATTATCCAGCCTTTGGCGAGTATACAAACACAGTTTCAAGATAACTTTTATAAATTATGGTATAAAATGATGATTATAAGATCTTCACATGCTTTAAAATTAGGAAAGAAAGCCAATACTTTAACATCATTATAAAACAAAACAGTGTTTTTATGTGGCTTGACGTGTCGTCACTTAACGTTGCTACGTCATTTCAGCACACTAATATAACGCGACTAGGTAGAACACAAAAACACTCAAATTGGTATACTAGAAATGTTTCAGATACATATATTCGTAAAGGTTATATACTATTAAAAGGCGAAGCATTTCAAAAGTGACAATAGTAACAAAAGAGCTTGGTTTTTATAAACAATGGCTCCGTTTAGGAAAGTTCACTGGTAATACAAGTTCAAACACAATGCATAAAAGTATGTTGGGAAAAAAACAACTTGATACATATGGCTAAAATAACGTTATGCACGTTTTCAATTACAATTTACGATAAACTATCACTATTCATTCTTCCAAACATTAATGTCACTCGGTAATTTGGCTTCAAAACGTTTTGTAAAAATGTTCAATCCATACGTGTCGGATGTTACATAATGGAAATTTGCATGACCCGCTACACTTTCCTATCGTAAAAAAACTACTATGGGTCTAGACTATTAATCGACAATTTGTTTAATACAAATACAATGCCCACAGATCATATACTAGAACATACAGATTATAAGTAAGATATTTGCATGCGATTTTGTTCTATATGCAAGAAGCTTTAAGTCATGTTTCAGTTTCCTCGTTCAAGATCGCTTAATAAAATGAATTACGACTGCCAGTATCTATATAAAATAATACGGTATCGGTATTCACAAAAACAAAGGATTTAAATCGGAAATCAAATGATCGTGTTACTATTTTTACAAAATAAATTATAAGATTAACATAACATTTAACATATATTTATGCATACAATTTGAAAAAGTACGCGAAATCTGTGTTATTTAAGCAATTATAATATACTTCAGAGCAAACGCATTTTAATGCTGCAATCCCATAAGTGTTGTTTTTTTTCAGCAGGAGACAATGTCCGTATTATACAAAATGCGGTATTTTATTTATTACATGGAGCCCATTGTCAAACTGTGGAATGCACGATAATTGCACTAGACAAAATATGTCCATAGAACAGAAAAGAAATTTATGACGACTCGTAAATAATACATCGTCAGTCTTTACCATGAAATAATACACATATCAACAGGTCATGTGCAAAGGAAATTATCATACAGTTATAATTAGTGTACATGCAATATTACGTAATACATGACACTATTTTGAAATAAAAAGAGAATCGCATTTTTACAGTATTTATTTGGCAGGGTGGCTATCGTGTTGTTATGTTTCTGGAACTGTAATACCATAAAAATTGATTATTTTTCGCATACATGTGGATTTGTATGTTTATAATAAAAGTACTCCAATACACAAAATAATATTGAGTTTCGAGTACGTAGTATGTTGCGTTAGAGAAATTGCATAAATTTAAAGGTAAACTATAGTAAGGTGATATAATTCTTTAAACTACAACGTAACCTAACGGCAATACAAAACAGAATGGAATAGCTTGTCAATAAACAGTATATATAGTACTCACGGTGCCTATACCACGTGACTTTTTAAGATCTGTGTGGGGAGTTAAATGTCAACAAAAGCACGACAAAGGTAAGATTTTTAAGGATAACTTTTTTAATATGTCATCATTTTCAATGGGATAAAGTGGAGAGCCCGCTCATTCATGAGAGTTTTCTATAGGTATCATGATTTTGTAAAACAAATGAATATTTTTTCAGTAAAGTGCAACCGCGCGTTTGAACGGTTAGAAAAAGGTAGGATCAGTGTGGGGACATTATTTTATTATGACACAGAAACATCATCTCTCGTGAAATAAAGCAATAAACTTTATGGGCGGAGCTTACACTATATCATTTTGCAATCTTTTTTCAGGTTTCTTTCATATATTTATGAAAACAAAATCAAGAAAAATATTCTAACAGTAATATGATCTATGTGGTATACGTGTTTAGAAGGATCTGTGTGGTATCCGTGTTTCTACAATTTACGGATAAATTGAGATTATAACGACAATATATTTTTTTTTAAATCAATTATTTCAATACAACAATTACTACTACTACTACTACTACTATTACTACTATTTCTACTACTACTACTACTAATACTGCTACTATTACTTCTACTACTTCTACTACTACTACTACTACTACTACTACTACTACTACTACTACTACTACTACTACTACTACTACTACTACTACTACTACTACAATTATTACTACTACTAGTAGTAGTAGTACTAGTAGTAGTAGTAGATCTATTATTTTTATTTAAAAATTCATTCATTTCAGTAATCACCTATTTGGCACTAGTGAGCGGACAAGGGTTAAGGGAAGAAAAAATAGAGGAAACAGTTTCACGAGACAGGAATGCTATACAGAAGGGGACACTAGGAGTAAGGTGGGAGCGGGCGAGACGAAACGATAGCAAACTGTTGCCAACAATAAGAATGCGGATAGACGAACACAATGGACATTTTAATTCTGACACAAATTCTGCAAAAGAAATTGTGTCAAATATTACACAGGTTGACAAAAAGCAAAGGCATGTTCTTTACGTATGTTTTAAAATCAAATTTGGAATGCAAACTGATAAAATAGAATCCACCAGACGTATTGGCTTGTCATTTTGTTGTTATTTAAAGTTTAAGGTAAACGGTATGTTTATTAAAAACAAAATACTGGTCATAGTAGAAACATATATGTATATGTGTGATTGTGTGTTTTATTTCATTTCATATTGTTGCATTAGTTTATTACATAGTATACATATTGACAATCATTCGCCATTTGTTGGTGATAATGTCATGTTATAAATTATGTCGTTGTATTCAGTGTAACAAGTGTATGCTTATCTTTAGCTTTAATTATTTTGAAGAGAATATAAAAAGTAAACGAATAAATATTATATTATATGATTATATATGTAAGATTCTGTGTTGTGGATGGATGCAGCTCTGAAGAATGTCAAGACGTATTTCGAATTAAGGAGTATTGTATTGTATACACAACCACATTGCATACATTGTTTACTGTCAATTACCAGGGCCTAGAGTAATTATAAGCAGGCAGTTAATTATGTAAAGCAATCGTGTAAAACCCTAGTATTAGAAACCCTGGCTGCTTATGATTATCGAACTTGCTCGTGACAGCGGTATTTAAAATTGAAACCAACGAAAAAACATCGCAAAACTTTAATCAAGTTATAATTAAAAAAGAATCACAGATTCGATAATACAAATCACAGATGCGATATATTAATGAATAAAGTAAATCCAAATTATTGCACAATTATTTGAGAATGATTTCAAACACACAAACGAACTAAACGAAACCTAAAAATTAATCAAATTCGGATAACTTTAGAATCATTTTGAAAAGTAAAGTAAAAGTAAAACAACGAATAAAATAACGTAAAACAATAATGAAGTTACACAGACAAACTGTAAACCATTATGATTTTTAATCGGTATTCACGGATTTATGTGAAGTCCTCACGTATCGAGAAAGGTTTGTTTTGCGTTTGTACGTTTTGAAACACTCCTCACTACTGTAACACTTGTCATGCATGTGGGTATTGACGTGCTCTCTGAGGTCATTCTCACTCCTAACTGCCAACCCACACTGGTAACATTTCACCAATCCCTCTTTTTTGCACTTTTCTCTCTAGCCATGAGTAGGTACTTGTCCGCAAAGCTCCTGCCGCACTGTACACACACGTGACATTGGGGTCCTTTGTTCGTTGAAGCCTTCTAAGATTGTAGGCATCTTGAGAAAAAAACAACATATTTTATTCACGTGACATTTCAATGCGTAAACACGCTATTTAAAAAATGTTAGTATCTGAGGACACGCGTTCGTTAGTTTTAAATTACAAACGATTTGACGATTATTGAGTTATTTCAAAATATATGATAACCTGAGAGATGAGATATATTGTATATTTGTGTTGTTTCAAGAAAATCCGTTCATCTGGATAGCATAACTGTATAAAAATGTAACTATTTGTAAGGTATTTAATATAACCTGAAATGCTTTCCCACAGCAGTTATAGTTTCCAGAGTTAGCGTGTCCCCTAATGTGGCGCAATAATTCAGCTCTGGTCTTCGACATTTTTCCGCATTCGGAGCATTGAGCCATACCTTAAAGCAAATATAATATCAAAAATAATATACGATACATTACTTCACCTGACAGTAGTGTTTGGCACCAAAATAAAAATGGAATTTGATACAATAACATAAAGTGTACACTTATTGAAGGTAAGCATGGACTTGTCATCGATTTAAGATGCTCCAGCGTTAGATTATAATGGGGATTGTACAGAATGCCTGTAAATCATAATTATGTATTAGTTCAACAAGCGGTGCAAGCGTAGTGTATAGCCATTGTGTGTTTTACATGCTAGCGCATTTAAAAAATCCCGTTTCAAATACATTGTTGACAAGCATTTTTTTAAACAACTAAATAGAACTGAAAAACTTAAAAACAGTATACCACACAGATCCGTTGAAAAACGTATACCACACAGATCATATAACTGTAAGAATAGTTTTCTTCAATTTTGTTTCGTAAATAAATAACAGAAACCTGAAAATGGATGCAAAATGATATAGTGTAAGCTCCGCCCATAAAATTTATTTCTTAATTTCACCAGAGGTGATGTTTTTGTGTAAAAAATTAAATAATGTCTCCACACTGATCCTACCCTTTTCTAACCGTTCAAACGCGCGGTTGCACTTTACTGAAAAAATACATACTTATTTGTTTTATAAAATCATGATACCTATAGAAAACTCTCATGAATGAGCGGGCTCTCCACTTTATCCCATTAAAAATGGTGACATATTAAATAAGTTATTCTTAAAAATCTTACCTTCGTCGCGCTTTTGTTGATATTTTACTCCCCACACAGATCTTAAACAGTCACGTGGTATAGGCACCGTGGTACTGGTAAATTGTGCTACCACAATTGAGGAACCATTACATACACTTCAGAACAATATTTCATGCCTTGCCTAACAATGTTGGCTCCTTTACTGTTGTCGTTTATAACTTCATGCTTTTTAGCTTGTTTGAAGGGTGTAAATCGCATATTTATTTTGTATATCATAAGATTTTTAACACATAGCGATCTTGTAAAACTACTTGAACTGCAATACTTTTGCACAGAACTAACATCAACTATTTTAGCATCTTTTTTACATGAAAATCTATTTACCCATTAGCAAGTTATTTTTCAATTATATAATTATTTTCAGTCAGTATAATGATAAGTTATCAATGGTAGTTGTTCAATACCAAAGGAGTTACGTCACATCATGTTTTGCATTTGCTATTATATGTTGCTTTGAAGCACATGCGTTGTTAGATACAGAAGGAATAAAGGTTGATTTGTGAAATGGAGGCTGCCACCGTACGATTTTCGCTATGTTGTCCTCTCCCGTCGTGTGCGTGATGTTATTATCAAATATGTTATTTACACAAATATTTCTTCATTTTTTTAAAATAAGCCCATTCCCCCTAAAACGTTTGCGTTTGCGTCTTGGTGTTGTCAATTTCTTGTGGTAATACGTAACTGAAAACAAAATAATTAAAACGTTAATTATCAAGATAAATAACGAATGTACTAAAACAACGAACCATTTAACATTTGTAGTAAAACACTTTTCTGCCAATACTAATTTGTTTAAGTATTGACTCATTATTGGCAGAGCGCTCGACTACATATAACAATTTTGCGGGTTCGACATCGGCCAAATACTTGTGTGTAAGGCCGTTGTATTATTAAGTACGTATAGCACATGTTGCTGGTGAATTTGATGCAAGACAGCTAAAACCGTTGGTTCAGGATAGGATAGTAGTTCACATAGAAAACAGAGAATACTTAATGTCGCTTACCTTCTTAATGAAGCCAGCTTATACTCAGCAAGTGCCTCCCAGTTTCTGGATCATTTTCAATTGTAATGAACACTGTCTTAACTTTGAACACGAAATAGGCATGTGAATGCTATGAGGTGAATACAATTTTAACATAACGTCCGTACCTCTGCATTAAATGTCTGCGTTGAGATACACAGTTCTAATGTTCGCGTTGACGTGAAATAAAAATAAATTTAAAAATGATATTTGTTCTAGCATAATTTTTTAACGTTTGGTTTTCGTCCACAGTATGCGACTAACTTTAATCTTGCCTTTGACATAATTGATTACTAACCACAATATTTAATCAGACAAAGTAATTATACTCACATGTTGTTGTTTTTTGTTCAAATATTTTTCGTTCTCATTAGATAATCTACTATTAAATAATAAGAAAAAATGTTAACTCTAGCAACAAAACGTTTAGATACATAATGTCGATCTGTTTACATTCTCAATTCCGGGTTTTATAAGGAGCAAAGATGTTTAACTAAACGTATTGGTTAAAACAGGTTGGATTTTAACATAATGCAAGAAAACAGACACTTAAAAATGAATACTTTTCTACAAGTACATTTTGCTTGTACGAATATCAAAATTGTATATGACCTTCACAACAAGCGTGTACTCTTGCATTTGGATAATGAAAATATACGGCAATCGTGTTATTCTTATTTTAAGTACACACATCGTTTTAATATGGGATCTGACATGCGAACCTCTTTCATACTGTATAATCTTCAAAGAGTATAAGAATTGTATTGATATGAGAGCCTAACTAACATAAATTTGAGAAATTAATGTATACATGACGCGTATCAGATATCCACATTACTTTCAATAAGCACAAAAGCAATACAATATTTACGTAAACGTCATTATGAAACATGGCAGCTGTTTATATGGCGTGTCGTCTTTCCAGGTTGGTAATCCATTTCAGCATAGTTAAGTACATCGATTGGTCAGTGAAACGAGCAGAAACACATGATAGCACTATAAAAGCATAATTACACATGTTTTATACACATGTATTCATAATGGTTATATTATATAGACAACAAGGCGAAGTATTTGGTAATAGTGATATTGTATTTCTAAGAAAGGTCTATATATAATCCATCATTTTAGGAGGCGACACGTGTGCTTACTGTTTATAATAAATATCGTTTCGATGTTGGATGATTGATGTTACTAAAAAGCTTGGTTTCTCCAAACAAGGGCTCCATTTTAAGGAAAGTTCGGTGTTATTAAAGGTGCGATCTTAATGGATAAAATTGTGTCGCCTAGAATAAACACACTTTCTAAAGACATTAACGTTATGCACGTCAAATAATTTATTGCTCACGGCTATTTGACTTTAAAACGCTTTCATTAACAAACATATGAATGCAGACGTGTCGGACTTTAAACAATAAAAATTCTCTTAAACCGCTACACTTTCTTGTAAAAACAAATACGTGGGGTCTAGACTTTTTATTGACACTTTATAACAAATTCAATGCCCCAAGATGATATATTATAACAAAGATAATAACTTAGATATTAGCATGCAATGTTTACTATCTGCAAGACGCTTATGGACATTCAGTTCAGTTTCCTTGCTCGAGGGCACTTTGATACAAGAATTACGACAGCCAATATCCATTTCTCATAAAACGCTGTCGGAATTAATTCACACATGCGCAAGTTTTATATTCGAGTTTCTCCGAACTGCTGGTTTTACTGCGCGAAAAGAACGGAATTGAAAATCAAATAATGTGTTGTTTACAAAGCATAGTTAGAATTACATAAAATTAAACATATTTTTACCTCTCAAATTTGAAAGAATACAAAAATTTCAATATAACCCCAAGAAGTTAAATATACAAAGTGGTGTTTTTCATTTCTTTTCAATTAACCAATTGCCAAACAGTTGGATAAAAAACACAATTTACAAGCCAAGATTAACATGTTCATATAAAACGAACAAACTTGACCAAAACTGGAGTGACCGATTTATAACGGTCGATGCGAGTGCATAAGAGGTTAAAACCGGTTTTACAGAGCTCCTAACCTCACTCTTGGTCCATAATTATTAATAAGACATAAATATCGTATTCATTTTTGTTTATATTTTCATCGTTTTATCACATTCAATAGTTATTCATTTCTATTTAATAAGTAGTTAAATAACCAATGGCTGTATACAGACCAGGGCAACTTACCCGTCTTTTTTACCGGTATGAAGAAATTAAATAAAAAGTATGAACTACGTTGTCATTTTTTTAAGAGATTAAGAGAAGCATTATATACTTGTTTAAATTCAGAAATACCCTTGTGTTATTCAGTGAGATGCCGCAAAATGGTTGTTAAAAGCCAATTTATACAGCTTGGTTGTGTTTGTCCATCTATTTGTCCTCACATGACTTTGAAACGAAAATATACTGTCTGAAAACTAATAAGCTAAGGTTGTCCGTTTTGTTCTGTTCATTGTAACATTAACGTGCAGTTCAATGCTGATTTTTTTGGAATAATAATATTCCGCAATGTATATAAAATTGATGCATACATGTTTCACTATTTTTACAAAGTACTGATCCGGTTTAGTTATTTGTTTAGAATGTTCACACCTTTACACTGTCGTCCTAATTCAAATACGATATGTATGAATAATATTATTAGTTTGATCAAAGCTTTAAGCAGAGAGATTAATGTGAAAATGTATTTGTTTATCGTTGATGATATTGCACTATAAGATTCGAGAAATCAAGAAAAATACAAGCACATTCTTCGAGGCGCAAGTTATGGTGGAAGGCAAACCCGAAAACTATTCCTGAAAGAATTGGGTTACGGACCTAAACTTCGGACATATTACAAGCTGTTATACACACACCAATTATTTGTATAGAAAACCCATTGGTTTTAGTTACGTAAAACTGTCTTGACAATACAAGGAACATTATTCTATCTAAGATAGATGAAGATAAATGCAGATTTTGCATTTATATTTACCCTGAACTTGATGCTATTTATCTAAAAAATAAGATTCCGAATGAGGACGTGTTTGCTGTAATTCAAATATAATACAGTCTACTCTCGTTATCTCGAAGTCGGCGGAACAAGAACAAATTTAGAGATAACGAGAGTTCGAGATATCCGATTAGGCGTTTTTAAAGAAAAAATGAGACGGAAATTAACCTTCTTTTTAACATCTATTTACCTGCTAAGTTGTCTAACTAAAGCCGTCACCGTGTGGCATAATACTCTCTACTACCCTAGATATTACCTGTTATATACGGGGATTTTACGAGGCACGATTACATTTGCTATTTAAATGCTTCAAATGACGTTTTAAATGTTACAGAATTGCAACAACACATGCGGTTTTCATTTTTCTAAAGTGTCGAGTAAACATCCGGTAATGTTGCTATTTAAAGTTATGATGCAATTGATGTCCAATCAATATGAGGGATTTCCAAAACAATTAGTCTTTTGGCCGGTTGGCAGGCTGTGTATTAAATGCAATTAAAGTGACAGGCCTTACTCAATTGTTAATGGCTAACGACATTACTTACCTGTGATCATTGATGCAATTAACGGATCAATTATCTACCGCACATAATCGGGGGCAACCGGGCGAAGCTGGACGGTGGAGTATCAAAGATAAAAATTATCACCTTTGCCGACAGTTGGCAGTAAAAACCACAGTAAATACATGTAAAATCGGGACTCGGGGAAACATTGTTACATCGAGATATCGAATTATTCGACAAAACGAAAATCAAGATATGCGATGTTTATTCATATAGATAAAGAAGGAAAAAAATTGGGACATTGAGCTTACTTCGACATATCGAGACAATCGAGATATCCGATGTCGAGATAACGAGAGTAGACTGTACTAGTATTTATCACATACCATACCCTGTTTCCCAAGTTATATAACCATTACGAATAGTTTATCTTACACATGTGTATATACTTTTTAACCCTTTTCATTGGCTTAGTTTTCGTTTATTGACCAATCGCATTTTGTTATTTTGCTGAAATGACGTTGCAACGTCAAATTACGTCACGAAATGTAAACAATATTCGGGATTTATCATTATGTTTGCGTAAATATTTATTTAATTTGCTCATTTAAAAGCACGTGATAAAAAGATCTGACACTCGTTGTCATATCATACCATATTTTATTAAACTCGTCCAGGAAATTCGTTGGTCAGCTCGCAAAAGGCTCGCTTACTAACACAATTCCTGAACTCGTTTAATAAAATATGGTATAATATGAAAACTCGTGCCAGATCCTATATATATGTGTGTGTGTTTTTTACATTTTGCTCCATCAATCGTATTTAACGGTAACATCCACGATTGATGCATACATATTTAGCAAATTTTAGATTTAATTAACGTCATGAACATTAATTTTAAGCTGACGTTTTCGTCTAACATGCTCTGCACAACGTTGCTGGCATTTTAGCGAAGAAAAACAGGCTATATTGCTTCCAACTTAACATCATTAGAAACATTTGGTTGAAATTACTCGCCTATTATTAAGGATGTTTTGTGTCAGTGTAATGATACCTGGTGTTCTTAATGAAATCACTGTCTTGATTCATTTGAATAGACGATAAAAGATTGAAGGCTTTCTCAAATTAGTTAGGATTCTATATTGAGGTGTTGTTATTATCACTAAGATACTTCATACATTCATGGAATTGCACTTCATAATGCAAGTTGGGGACTTTTTATTTGTTTCGTTATTAGGAACAGATGGACGGGTGTAAGAAATCTAACATTTAAAAATAACCGAATTTAGTATATAACGTTTATTACTTAAGTCAGCAATATATAAACATTGGGACATAATATTTACTTTCCTTAAACGGACTCTTGGTGCACGGAAATTACGCCAAATGCAAATTATGCGATTCTGACATGAACAATGTAAACACTGGCGCATTTAAGTCTAAGATATTGCGAATTGATAGGAATTTGGTTAACACAAACTCTACACTGAAAAATGTTGAACTTGGTTTGTTATGAACACAGGTTTTACAACGGATGTAGGATGGAGCTAACATATTATTTTTTTATCAGAATTTAAAAAAATATTTTAGTCCAACAATCACTATAAAAGGCGGTTCTTTAGCAAAACGTTAGTTTTAGTTTTAGTATTACTTTCTTTCTAAATATGTTAATTAGTGTTTAATCAAATTTTAATATAACTGAAATTGACGTTTGTTTGTTTTTTAATGTAAATTATAGCGTACAATGATAGTCAATAGGCTTAACAATTTGTTCAGAATATTGTTTTGCTACACAATAAAATTGTGTTCATTTATACCTTTAGTTTTCAAATTCAATATCAAAATCTGGTCCTTGCACTCTTTTATTATTTTCATTATTCTGAGCGGACACACCACTATGTGTGTGTATTGTTCATTTTCTGTTAATACATAACAAAAATGCAGAAAAGCTATGTTGATCATTGTTGTTGTTTCCTTTCGTGCATAAAAGACGGTTTTTCTTGCATTAGAGACATTTTGTGCCGATATCTTAAGGTATAGGAATAAATCCTTGAAAACGTCTTAAATCAGTTACAAAATTTCGCGTTGCGTGAAGCATAACCGTGTTGTACCAATCGAATTTTTGAACAAGACCACAGGCTTATTAAATAATGTAATTCAAATTTATTTTACATTGCCAAAAAAGGAGCATAAAAGTCTGTATTGTATGCACTAGTTGACATTCTGAAGAAAAAATGTTTTAAACAGTTGAAATAAAGCACCAATTACAGTCACGCGATCATGCACTCCGTAAATTCACCAAACTATTAGAAAGGACATAGCAAAATATTCGTTTTCTGCTTAAACAACGTATTATACAGAGATACTTCCACGTAATTTAATTGTATGATGTTGACTGATCGATGTTCATTGTTTCCACATGTTTGCTTAATAATGTGTGCTTGACTCTTTATTTAATATAAAGATCTTATCGTACTTGAACAATTATTTTGGTAATATTGAAACATTTGTTTTTCAAAACAATATAGTATCACTGTATTTTAACGAATATAGTAGGTCACTATATGTCTATGAAAAAGTAGCGTGAATCGAACTATCAAATGAAGGACACAAACTCCAAATTTATTTTATTTTGACTACCAATACATGTCCTAAATACGTAGTACATGAGCTGCCCATTGCATGAATCTGGATAAGCTGGGACCTCTATTCAACCAAAATGGGAACTCATGTGAGTGCAAATATAAACAATACCTGTGTATTTACAGATATTATAAAGTTTCTATACATTCGACTTATACTTTACTACTTTACAAGTTCAAAGATAATTTGAAATATTTTTAAGAAATAAAGAAACATAATGTTCAAGCAACATGAGTTATACACTAGGCGCTAGGCCCAGTAATATTATCCCATATTATATCTGCATTGACACCTCAACTGACAAAGTTTGTACTTTATCAACCTTATTGATACAGCAAACAATTATAGCATCCACTTGCAAACTTTTCTAACGCAACACTTTTCAAACTTGAATATCTCAGTGATCAGTTAAAATTTTGATTTAAAATAATGAGTGTGATCATTTGACTACATTTACAGCAAGCTCTCGATAAAATCATTCAATCTTGACAATCAGACGTTTTTGCACGCGCGGTAGTTATGGTTTCATCTGTGTGCGCGTGGAAATGGTGAAACGCAATAGTATTCTATATTTATTTCTATTTCATAATTTAAGGTTGGTTCTAATATCACCAGGAAAAACTAAAACTAGTTTTTAAAACTGTATGGCTCATATGAATATTTAAGAGCGCAACCGCGCATGTTGGCAAATTGCAGATTACCTGCAAGTGTATTGGAGACTTTTCTAACGTAACCATTTTCAAACTTTAATATCTCTCTTATAACTTAAGATTTTCATTCAAAATTGTAGATTTGATCATTTGACTACATTCGGTACAAGATAACAATAAAATCATTCATCCATGACGATCGGACGCTTATCACGTGGGCTGGGTAGCATTCAATTCGCCAATATACGCGGTTGCGCTTCTGAATATTGATGTGAGCCATACAGTTTTAAAACAATTTTTATGATTTCCTGTAGTAAGAACCCACCTGAAATGATGAAATTGAAATAAATTTATAATAATATTGCGTTTCGCCATTTCCACGTGCAAAAATACGAAACAACACAAACGCCAAGTGCTAAAGCTTCCATTAGTCACGGATGTATGATTTTATCGTGAGCTTGCTCAGAATGTAGACAAATGATAACACGTAAAATTTTAAATCAAAATCTTTACTCATAACAGAGATATAATAGTTTGAAAAGTGTTGCGTTAGAAAATGTATTGGCGTCATTTTGTTTGTTTCCATGACGATGTTTGGTGTTTTATTGTGGTGGCCGTTTGAGTATGTAGAATTTCGATCATTAAGATGGACAACGAAAATTTTGGTTAAAATATGATAAAAGGTATACTTGAACAGCATACGTGTATGTATGCTCGGCACTTGATTCTTCAGCAACTAGAAAAGCCGAAATAAACTATATATTCAACGTTCATTAAATATTCTCTTAACATCGACATAATACAAACAAATAAGATACACTTAGTAGTTTCAAATGTCTCGTGATGGAGCATGACTACTTGCATAATACATATATGAATATATTGTTATGTAAACAAGATATGGAGCATATTTCCGAATTGTATAAGGAACATAAATCATAAAACAAGCGTTCATTATCAGTGATTGCCATATTTAGAGGCAACGGCTCTCGCCTGCACTTATATCATTGTACAACAACATCGATGCTGGTATAAAACGCGGTATCTACATATAAAACACGTCATTATGGATATAATGTTTTCTCTGGATCGAAATGCTGCAGACTTATTGGTTATATCAAAAGTCATTGACGTAGATCATAATTGCTTTCTTCACAAAGCGATAGCGATCAGGTTTCATATACAAACGACGTGTTTTATTAGAAGCTATTCAATATATACACTGTATTATCTAAAAAAAGTATCGTTTGCCTTCGTGAATATGTCAGATGAAGGTATTGCTTGATAGTCCATGCGCATTTATTCGCATGTGTGAAGATGTAAGGCTATACGTACACGCTTTGAGATGCATTTAAGTAAATTATGAATTTTCATCTATTTTGACCACGTATTTGAATCGTTGAAAATCTGGAATATACTGACTTCTGTTTCTCAGAATCGTTATTCTTGTAAATATTTACACTGACTTTTGTTTCTAAGAATCCTTGTTCTTTCTTATATGTAAAATTAGTCATCTCTTCAAAACAATATATACATATCCAAACAGTTTTATGTTAAAGCTGAAGTATTGTTGTCAAATAGGCAAATATTAAAGACAGTTACTGGTTCTTTCATTTCATGATCTAAAAGTGAAAACGTGCATTTATTCGAATTTCTGTGTTTCCCAATATCATTTATAGTCTCGTATATATGATGGTATTCAATAAAAGCACGCATTCTATCGACAATGACATGTCGTTGTTTTTGTTTTAAAGAGTGGGAAAGTTTATTACTTGTCCATATATTGTAACAATCAACTATCTTCATGCAGTTAAGCAGAAGACATAAACAGTGTTCAATTAAGTAAACCTGTGTTTTGGAAATAAGTTAGTTATTTCTTTATTGCGTTATTTTTATATTACTGAAACGATATTTCATACATTCACTAATTGCACATCATTCGGTAATGTTTCTAGTTAAGGGCATTTAATTGTTTATAGGTTAAAAAGGTGAAGTCGTCTAAAAGCAAATGTCCGCGTTCACCTGGCGATTGCATTAGTTTTCATTTTATTTCTTCTGTCAACAGTATATTAACCTGAACTACAATGTTAACGACTGCCTTGAAATAACGTGCAGAACAAATACATAACGCATATCTATTTCGATAAATATAGAACTGCAAGATAACTGTCAAACCTGGTATATGAAAGTCTTATGCATTGCATATTAAGTGGAATCACTTTTGGTAATAGTATTAGTGCTCTTACATTTGATTTTTGGTAGAGTACCTTGGTTTAAATTTTAGATAGAATTACAAATTGAACTTGACGATCAGGAGAAAATGGAACAATATAGGCAGTTCCTTTGCAAAGCACACTGGTTTATCGTGTCATGGTTCGCGTATGCGTAATTGTTTTGCTTTGTTCGCTATGTTTTTAATGTATTTTAAATTATATAAGTTGGGTATGCAAGTTACGTAGCAATTAAACGTAGTCGATGCATTGTGGTAAATGAATAAATTGAAATAAAAATTTGTATCGACTTGTCTCTACGGTGAATAATTTATATTAATATTATATTTAATGAAAGTAAATACACATCTTATAAATATTTAGTTATTTATCAAGTTATCCATTGCAAGACAAAATAAAAGCACATAAATAACATAAACTTTATAATTTAGGGTATATTAGCGATTTAACGAATTCTATGTTTATTGGCTGTCCTGAAAAATAGTATTTTAAATGTATGCTTTGACAACATGCACAAAGTGTACATGGATAAAGTATTACTATGTGCAATCTGGTATATTAACATCTATTTTTGCAAGAGTCGATTATCTTTCCTCATCAAAAATCACAGCTTTTACAATTGATCTGTCTATATGCATGTGTATGGTTTAAAAAACCTCATGATTGGGAAGATTTTTATTTAGATAAGGTCAACGCTCATAGAACAAGTTATAAATATCCGTGATTGCTTCCTCCCCCCTAGGCAGCACGGCTGTCAGTATTCATTCATCTTAACGAACAACAGCAACGATTCGGGCATAAAACGCAATATCTACGTACTATAACATAACGCGTCATTATTAGATCATAGATTTCATTGAATGATATATATCAGACATATTGTTAATTTGTAGAATTAATGTCGTAGATAATGATTGTTTTCTGACAAAAAGCGAATGCGTTCTGGCAAGCTATAGATTACTACAAGTGTTATTATATATTTTTGCTATTTTATACCGTACCGTTGAATGAGTGTGTGTGTTGTTGTACTTATTACGTCAATTAAAAACCGATGCTTCTTGGTATTAAAAACGCTGTTCGTCTGTTCGTCTGTTCGTTCTTACACAGTAGAACAGATCAGCATTATACTATCAAATATAAATCGATATTCTTTTAACACACACATTTTTATTTTATTTTAATTAATATGTTCCTACTTGTTTGTTTTTGTTGGCGCTGAACGAGAACACAAATTAGGAAAAGCGAATAGATGGATTTGAATATTTTACTCTTATTTGTTTTTGTCTTTCATATGTTTTATGGCTTTTCTTTTCTTTCTACTGCGTCTAAAGGCATGGTGCATGTAACTCACGAATGACCTTGAAATGACAATAAGAATTATCTCATCCTGATGTAACTTTGGTTTCACTTTGTTTATAATTTAAATTGAGTGCATCTGAACTTTTTTATTTTTTGGCTCCGTGGATTTCGCTCCGTTACAAAGACACACACTTATAGTAATATATTTTAGCCACAGCTGTCGCGTATTTTTTGTTTTTGTTGATTTGCGAGCAATGCGTTGTAATCTTTCCGTGTGAGCAGATTTGCGCACTATATTTGACATGTTCAGATGTACGGTATTTAATTCGTTGTACGATAGCTTGTTTATGGCTCAAAGATTTTACTTATACTAAATAATTGAATAAACAATCGATATTCATTTGCTTACAACGCATACAACTGCTATGACTTGGGCCGTGGTGTATGTTTTGGAAATGAATGATGTCTATTGTCAGTGTTGCCTTTAAAGCGCTCGTTCGACATTAGACGGGTTTAAACATAATTATATTATATAAAATATTCAATAATATGTTTAAAAGATATCTCGTATTTTCATAGATACGCACTGCCGAAACATTATTTAACGGATTATGATGTGATAACACATTATTTACCAAAATACTATGAATGATGCAATAGCAATGCTATTTCATAGCAAATAGACCTTCTCAAAATGTTTTAAAACTTGTTATATCACTTTTTAAAATCTAAATTTGGGATTTTCTTCAACAAAACTATTTAAGAAGCTTCGCACATTAGACCCTTTTTGACACCATAGTTTTTTTAAAGTGATAGTGAAACATCCTACGTCTTGTGACAGGCATATGAATTGCTTGTTTAGCTTAAATACAGTCTTTACAAACAATAATAAGATAATAAAACTGACCTAAACTATAACCAAACAATAATAAATTATTTTAAAACGAGTTGTTATTATTACAATATAAAGAAGTGAAACTCCAGCTGCTGGAGCAGTATTGAATTTTCATTAAAACAATTAGTTGGTCCTTTATTTAAGGCAAGTGACGGATTGCCCAAACAGTACAAAACAGCACAATACAGCACATTACAAACCAACATAAACACAAAATATGAATAAAGCTGGGGTCACCGCCTTGGAACGGTCAATGCAAAGCATTGGGGGTTTAAACCTGGTTATAGAGCGCTCAACCTCACACTTGGCCCAGCAATATTCATAATACATTTAAGTGTAAATAAAATTTAACGTCATAGCATTGTAACTCAAATTGAACAATAATAAAAGGGAATTTAAACGCATTCAATTTAATTACTATTTAATTACTCAATTGCATTGAAGATACAAGAGTAACAGAATTACAACTTTTTGACGAACGATCAAATAAAACTATTAACAATTGTCAACTACATTCCTTCTTTATAGAAAAAGATTTAAGAATATAGTGTCATGGAGTTAATATCTAAGATAATCATCGCGCAAATACAGGAAGAAGCAGCAATAATAGTGTAAAATCCCATATTACATAGCTTGGTTGTTTATGTGACTGCTAAAAAAAAATATAAAAAATTAAATCAAACAAGAAACGCCTATCAGAGAGAAAATATAAATAAAATGGAACGTTATAAACCCAAGCATTAACCCTACTTTCATAAGTCTAAATAAATATGAAATTGCAATTTTTATGCCACTTGATGTCTTTAAAAAAGTAACGTTATCAAGTATAAAATTCTTCTTAATATTTTTAATATCAACAGCTTTGGTTACCGCTCCCGTACAAGTATGGTGGAGAAGTCAGTGACAACAAAAATACTATATTGTAGAGGCTGTAAGAAATGAATTTGCTGATGAATATCGCTCGACGTTGCGTTTCGCATAAAACGTTGTACATGATACAACGTATCCAGGGAGCGAGATAGTGTATTCCTTTAGAAGCTCATTTAAATTTGCACAATAATTAACACTAAGAAGTGTCTACTATTTCATGGAAACATTCTGTAACTGGAGTTAAGTTCATTAAGATAAAGTGCTGTATAGTTATTATCACTGTTCTAGATTTTCTATGAACTCTCCGACATGCAGCGTTCATTTAAAAGCTCCTATGTTGTATAACACCATAAGAAAGTTTTTAGATAAAAAAAAATTCCACTAAATCCCGTCTTGTTATTAAGCAAACACATTTTGTTGATATTTTGTATACGTTAACACACAAGTATTTATCTTAAAACTTATGTCTTTTCTGTTTTAATTTAAAAAAATACCCGATGGAATTGTTGCAAATGAATGTAAACAAAAGAAATGTCCCTGAAGAAATCAAATGCACAAAGTTGTTTATAAGAGTCAACGACTATCCTTTAACCGGCGCACACACGCAGTAGGGGTTTCTTTTTTTATCCCATTTTCACCGCGACATTGACGGTATAACACGTTGTGGAATATACTTGCCTGTCTTCAACACTGTGGAATATACCTGTCGCGTGCACGGACTACTTTTCAAATGACGTCATGCGATTTGCGCTAAAATTAGGTCGATATTGTTTGGTTCATTGATCGAATTTTAAGGTCACCCATTGGAAGAAAATGTGCATATTTTGCAGAAAAAAAAATATATATATGACATATTCACCAAAAGAAATGTTGAAATAAAATATAAAATTACACGATTTTTGTTTTGTTATTTTTTATTTATATTTACTTTACCACTAAATGATTTTTCATAAGAAACATAGTAGAGAAAACTTAAGCTTCAAAATTATACGACATTCAACCTTTAAATCTAGTCATATGACATAATTTTTCGCCATCCGTATAATGAATCAGCTGATTGATGGCGTCATAAAATGACAGACTTATTGCGTCATTTTCCCCTTTTATTTTGACGATTTATTATAAACGCGACTTATTTCACATGTTTTCTACATGTACTGTATATCGACATATCTGAATTGTCAATTGATCACATTTTCTTTATTTCGTGTAATATGCCTTGTTTATAATCCATGCATATACTTTTGACATTTAACTTAAAAATTAAGAATGTACAGCAAGCCATACACATATCGCACAATTCATAAATCATTTGCAACGTTTGCTTTCCTATTTAATTCACGTTAGGCATAGAGCTGTGTAAAGTATAAGATGGTAAAAATAGCACCACACTGGAATTGGGAACGTTCCATTTTGTACACGGGTATTATCTTCTCATGTATCTGTTGTGTATTGGAATGTTTTCCATTCTTTGTGTATTTATATAATAAAACATTGTGCAAGTTTAAACATAATTATGTTTGTATGCAGAAAGCTGCAAATGCAATCGAATTTGCCAACGGCTATTATTAGATAAACTGCTCCGGTTAATTTGAACAGCAGTAATGTAAAGTACATGACGTAGCGTGTGACGAAGAAGAAAGTTTATTGAGTTCATAAACTCATTTGAATATAGTGATAGGATGGCAAAAGGGTCTTTATTTAACTATGCTAAAATAATTATTAAAGACCCTAGATTCAAAATCGTCAATTATTGAGTTAAATGGATTATTAGATGGATTTTAAAGGATAATTAAAGGTAAGATACTAGTTCCAACGTGTTTTGGTTTTTGTTTGTACTTTTGTCGTTCCCTGTTCTCGGGGAAATGATTTTAACATGGGCGCCATTGATGCATCGGATCACACACGGCATACCCATAACATTATATAACAAAACACGTTCTGCGCGTCCTTAAATTCGTCGTCCGAAGTCGGAAAACGTATTGCCCTGTATATTAAGTCAAATAAAGTGTCAGTCGCTGCAGTTGTCTGTTTACTCGTCAAAATTGTCAAGGTCGTCGATAACTAAAGAAACTTCAGAGTACAGTTTATATAGTATTGACAGACCTGTACAAAGTCGCGCCAGTCAAAAATCATAAAAAGCGACATTTAAAGTTATGGTAGCAAGAACTAGGTCGTCGATGGTGTACATGTATGTTGACATCGACATCATTTTGTCAGGAGCAATCGCCCCCATATTGGATTTTGATCATTTTCTTTCGAAAATAAAATGAATTATAGTAAAGTAAAATCTTCTTTTCACGGTCGTAATGTGTTACAATTCGGATAATGCGTAAAATTGAATCGATGCATATGGTGATATTTTTACTTGTTTTACAGTTTGTGTGTGAATTTTTTAAAGACTATTTTGCGTACCAGAACAAATACATGTATATCACTACCCATGGTTACATTTGTTAGATTTTAAGCGCTTTTAAGACTGAATTAAAATTATTGTTAAGGTTATTAGATCTATTAATGTTAAATGTCACGTTGATAAAAAAATCAAATGGGATAAATAGAATACTAGGATTAGCGTTGAATACAGAGAAGTTTATGTTGCTCGGCTCGAACACCGAAAGCGCTCGCCAAGGCTCGCGCTCCCGGCGTTCTAAGCCTCGCAACATAAACTTCTCTGTATTCAACGCTAACCTAGTATTCTCTATATTTAGCATACACCATAAATATCGCAAAATATTTAACGAATTCACCAAACATAATTCCCAACTGTTAAAGGATGGACACAACCTGTTAAATAAGGGAAAAACGAAACTCCAGAGACATTACGGTCAGAGAGAAACGTATTAACCTTTAGTAACTGCAGTCTTGTATATGAGGCAAGTCACCAACCTACGCATACAGGCTAATACATACAAAACAAACACACGCATTCAACAATGCTTAAAACTTGTCTAATTGTGAGATATATATAGAACTGAATGTCTTAAATGTAAATGACTTAAGATGTTCATGTAGACGTATCAGTAACGGACGAACGAAATATTGTTGTGAAATAAACACACTCTTTGCCTAACTAATGTGCCTACAATTCTTTACCTTATCATATAGTTATTTGAACTATTGGACCATCGGTTACAGACGTATGTTGAACCATTTATGCCTAGCGTCAAGAAAAAATGCCTTGGCAAACAGCGTAGACCCATGATGCGGCGTCTCATCAGGGACTTAACAGCTTAAATGAATTTCTGTAAGAGATATTCTAAATATAGAATAAAAAACAACTAGACATCCCTAATTTTGAAAATAACTTGATCCAATATAAATGGGTTAACAAACAGGTGACGACCGCGACCGGTTTCTACTAAAGACATACATTTCTTGTTTGGTGAAAATATGGTTATCAAATTAATGTACAATATAAACACTTAAGTTCTGTTCTTTATGTGCGGATTCAATTTAAAAAGTAAGTTTAAAACAAAATAATACTGGCAAGTATAATGTTTTATGGCATTAACATGTGCATTCAACGATGTTTATATGTATCAGTAAAAAAGTACACACAGACGGGTCAATGCCAATCTTTGAATTAAAATCTCTTTGATTGTAATTAGATTTTAATGAGAAAAAGGTATTTATGACACATTGATGGCATATTCGATAATGTATTTATTTGGCAGTAACATAAAAGTGTACGAGTCAGGGACATGAAAAGGGAAATCCATCTTTGTGCAACAGCAATATACAAATATTTGACTGTTTCTGCAGGCTCAATGTCAGTATTCCCTATAGCTAATTATGAGCGTTTTAGAAGAATTCAGTCAAACGTGATAATTTGAATGTTTCATCCTTTCAAAATACACGGGTTGTGAGTGGAATCAAGTAAAACTTAATAAGGCCGAACTTAAAATGAAGCATTGAAACTAAAATGACATTTAAATAAAGATGTGAAGACTTCTACCGACTTAACGCAAGTTACAGGGAAATGGGTATATATATTTATTTATTTAGATATTTATTTATATATCCACCAGTTGTGTAGCAAATAATCCCGACAAAAAAATGACTCCATATGGTTGTACAAGAGTGTTCTTCTTTCATAGAACAAAACAATCCCGTTACTAATATTTCTCCACATACCGGATTAAATAATTTACACCTAATCCCTTGATACGGTTTTATATTTTTGTATTGGTAGTTAATTGTTCTACATGTATTGTCTTTATATCTCCTTGCTATATAATGTTTTCTGTGCACACAGACTTCTTTCCTGTTGAGAGGTGTTTAGCAATATTATTGGATGATATTGAGTCACAACGAATGTGTCAATCGGAACGTTGATCCGTTCATGCTTAATGTTATGTTGTTTGTATTACGACTGGAATCACATATTTCTCTTCTGTTCATGTTCTAAAGGTCATATTCTGAAAGTCTTGTTCTGAAGGTCATGTTCTAAAGGTCATGTTCTCAAGGTCATGTTCTAAAGGTCATGTTCTCAAGGTCATGTTCTAAAGGTCATGTTCTAAAGGTCATGTTCTCAAGGTCATTTTCCGATGGTCTTGTTCTAAAAGTCATGTTCTGCTAGTTTTCGACCGGCCAAAATAGAACATATCAATATTCACTAAAACAGTCGTCTTTGTACTGTGTGAAACAGAAACCAGAACATACAGTGATGCATATTCAAATGAAATGTGACATGCATTCGAATGTATAACATGTTATGTTAATAGAAAACATCTGTACAAGAGTATGTGTCACGCAAAAACTTAGTTAATGAAGTCTAAGAAATAGAAGTTGTGAGAATTTGTGACAGGACCTCGACATCATGTTTATTTCGACTGACATACTTATATTTCCCTTAACATGCCAAACCTTCTTAAAGCTGACCCTTTACAAATGCTTCAAAAATGGATGTCTATGCTCTTGCATAATACCATTACATCCATACAAATGAATGGATTCTTGTCAACTTCTTTCTGTATAGAGAGGGGATGCCGTGAAGGAAACCAAATTAGCGCTTACATTTTTATTATTTGTGCAGAAATTCTTGCCATTAAAAAAAGAGATAACACAAAATAAAAGGTATAACAATAAATGACAAAGAATATAAAATATCTCAATTCGCGGGTGATACATCTTTATTTTTTGACGGATCGGAATCATCTCTTAACTGTACATAAGACATGTTTCATTAATTTTCAAGACTTAACATTAACTATCAAAAAACTAATTGAATAGGGATAGTCTCTATGAAATATATTACTAGATAAAAAAAACTAAATACAAACTGACGTGGGGAGCTACTGCCTTTAAAGTTCTTTGGATAGTGTTTGATATTAATTTAGACAACATGGTCATGAAAAAGTTCGATAACAAAATTGAATTTTTTAAAGTTCAATAACAAATTGGAATCGCAGAAATATAACTCCTTAATTTGTATCACTGTCAACATCAAGAAAAGACACTATGAAAACAATAAAAGAACACTTTTATCAGCTCATTTGGGCAGGGCCGAGCAAAATTAACCAACAAAAGTGTTAATGAGGATAACAAAGGTGGGTTAAACATGATTGATATATTTTCGTTTAAAAAATACATGAAAATAACATGGATGAAGAGAATAGTGTTCGGCGAAAGAACTTGCTATTCATTGGAAAAATCGGTAAGAGATTAAAAAAAATATCAACACTAGTAAAATGTTCGCCGAGCAAATATGTTTACACTTGAAAATAAATTTTGCCTCGATGTTTTGAAAAACTATATATTTACTATATATTTAAAAGCTTCCAATACTAAATTGTGATGACAATCTGGATATGCCTTCATTTTATATTCATAATTTTACAATTAACAATATGTAATGTCTATATGAAAGAGTTGGTTTGTGAGAGATATTATGGTAGAAAGAAACTGTTAAGAATCTTTGAATACAAAGGTTGGAACAAATGTAAATTTCCTTTTCTATCAAGGATTTATAAACATAGTAAAGAAATATATTGACCAATTTGAAGACCTGCCAAATTAAAAAAACAACAACTCCAGGACCTATATTACAAACTTACATCAAAAAAATAGTAACCAGCCAAAAAGAAGAAAAATATATTTATAAAATTGGATTTCAAAAACCATGACATTCCATCTGGTCATACAAAATGGAACTCAAAATAGTTTTATATTGGTTGAAAAAAGTTCATCCACTCGTATTCAATCTAACTTAGGAAATATATGTCAGATTGCTCCAATGCAGAATAGTCCACATAATATTGGGAACAAAATCCCAAGTATACAAAATGAAAATCGTTGCAAATTATAATGTACATTTTGTAACATTGAAGTTGAAAATATAATACACTCGTTCTGGTACTGCATCCTGGAGTGAATTTTAACAGAGGCATTATTTATGAGGCGTTTTTCCGTAATAAAAACGTCAAAAGTTAAGTATCGCGTGTGTGTCTTTCTATTTTGGCAATCCGGCTTAAAGAAGAGCAAACAAAACAAAAAAGGGACTTCCAGTTTAAGTAAAGTATAGATATAGCTATATAAGATTTATAAGCGTCTGCTTAAAAAAGTGTAAATACGTTAACACTAACGTAACAACATATAACAATTTAAAGCCAATCTACACAATTTTACCGCGGAGCGCGGATGAACGGCAGCTGTAACCGGGACTTGGTTGGGGTAATTTCGCGGGCCTCGTCGGGCTACCGAGCTTGCGAGGCCTAATCGCCGGGCTTTCTCGATCGGGACCCTTGGGACCATTCGTCTCGGCCTGGTACCGCGGAAGTCCTGCAATAGACGGCGGGCCAAGCCAGCTTACGAGGCCTTAAGGAGACGTTTCATCGGTGGCTTCTCGACAAGGCCGCCTGGCGCCGAAAACAACAAATAATATATGTTAAAAGCGTAGTGCCTCATTATAGATTACAATCAATCGGTGTAAAAAGATAACATCTATTGGTAATCACTATAAGAGCATTGAACTTGAAATATCGTTCCTTAGATAGATATGATGGTTGAAACAGTGGCAATACATAATGAAAAAGAGTGCGTGCAATTTGAGATAAAAACAAATTAACAATAATGGTAGTGTTTATTTGCAATACTTTAATTTCATGTTTGAGTCATAATTGCAAGCATTTTCTGTAAAAATAGAATAAACTCTCTAGCCGATTATTTATCTTCGGACGTATAGTTCGGTCCTGCTTGATTTGTATTTGTTTTGATAATGTGCATTTATTTTTATCAAATATATTGAATATTATTTTCATTTATTTTATGCGCATGAAATTATAAAAGCATAGTCTATCATAAGAATTTCATTTTCAGACTCCATACGTTTAAACTTTTATATACACACGAATGTATTCCATAATATTTTAACAAATTGTGCTAAGAATCCTTAGCTGAAATGGTCGTTAAAGCCCCAGTCCACAGAAAAAACTATGAGTACACTATGATACTTTCTGTGCAAAAGTTTGGTTTTATTCTTCATGAAAAGTATCAAGACACGCAGGATTTCAATAAATTCTATGTTTTTCGTATAACATTTCATTTAAATGACGTAATACAAACAATTCATTTAAAGTATATGAATTACAAGACTATTACCAAGCAATAAAAGTCCCCTACCGGTGAAAGTCTACCGTTTTCAGCAATATTTCTAGTTTATTTGTTGCCAAAGGAACCCGAATTCTTGAAGTAGGAACAATATGAAATGACGTGCATACTCTCCATATTGCCATCTGTCTATGTTTCAAGTTTCATAAACAAATACGAAGACCTTTTAAAGTTATCACAGGATCCACCATTTTCAGCAACATTTCTAGTCTATTTGTTGTCATAGCAACCAGAATTCTTGACGTGGGAACAAAATGAAATGACGTGCATAATCTCCGTATTGCCATCTGTCCATGTTTCAAGTTTCAAGAAAAAATATGAAGTACTTTTAAAGTTATCGCAGGATCCAGAAAAGTTCACCGACTGACGGACTCACAGACCGACGGACACACAGAGCGCAAACCATAAGTCCCCTCCGGTTTCACCGGTAGGGGACTAATAATTATTAGATCCATAATAACAAGACAGCAGTTTATTCGGTCCCAATATTTAAGGAGCAAAACATATCTTCGAAATTTGTTATGACCCTTAGAAGAATTGTTATAACTGTAAGAAGTATTCTTTATGATCTGACTGCTAGGCAAATACGCGGCAGACTACAATTTAATTGGGACTCCATAGGGACCTGCACAAACAAAGGGATGCGCAACCTCGCCATATCTTGATACATCACGCGCAAAAAATAGGTACACGATATTTCGATTTAACTCTATACTGCATTGATCATGTGATAAGACATTTTTGCTTTAAGACAAATGCTTGGCGAATAAGTTACACTGAAAAAATGTGTGTTTTTATTATTATTTCAATGTGCCTATTTTCCTTAGGAATTAACAATTATTTATCATATATATATATAATCAAGTTATGTTATAGGAGGTTTTGGGGATTCCGATAATGACGTCACGTTTGCGCATGCTCAAATTTTAGCCGTCATAACTGCGGCCATTCTGCTATTGTTTGCATTGGATGAACCGTATCGTGATAAGTTTTCCATAACTATCTCTACTTGACACATATTCGCGACCCTTTTTAAGAACAACAAGATACTCAGAAATTGAAATTCTTTCAAAATTAATTGAATTGAATAAACGAACACAGGTAAGGACGAAAACAAACATCAGATAGATTGATTTTATGTAATCAACATATAAAAACTGATTTGAACCTAAATATCTATTAAATCTTACCTTGTTACAGATTAACTAAATCCTATTGATAAATGTAATTGTTTTGATTTAATTGTTCACACCAATTTTGACACTCTTTGTTTCAGCATGTTTAACCCAGTGTTTAATTGACCCTTTGTTGATCACACACCGATTATCTCGATATGATACTGTCCAGACATTTACTAAGAAAACAGGTGTCATAAACCCAGGGACCTATACTTGTATGGGGTCTCTGCATAAACCACATGTGTCTGATTCCTCCGTGTCAACTCGTGGCATATTGAGCAGTCATTTAAGCTAAATACTTATCATTTGCTTTGATAAAATATTTGAACATATTTAACAAAAAATAGACATTTGTTCAAAATGGATTAACAGAAACTATTCAGTGTATGTATATATATATATATATATATATATATATATATATATATATATATATATATATATATATATATATATATATTATATATTTATATATATATATATATTAGCCAGTTTAAACATAACAATTAAGTGTTTGATAACTATAATTTTTTTTTATATCTTTTACACATTTACTGTTACACAATTAACGTATTTAACGGGTACCTGCAAATGTACACTCCGCTATATTAACGTGTGAAGATGCGTTACTGCAGTGTTCGAAACATCATCATGAAAACAAGCAATCACGTTTGATCATAATAGGGATATAAGATACTTGCGTAAAATAAATTAAATGTATAGATGTATGGTATCATAAAATGCTAGATTTGTATCGCTCATTATCACTAGTAAAGAGTTTTCAAAATACATGTACATGCAAAGACAATTCAATTTGCAAAATATGCAGGTCCCGCGGATGCAGTTTTTTTTAATTTGAATGTTCAAATTTATTAATACTTTCCTTCAATCTAAGCGAAACGAACATTCATTCATTGTAAAAGAAAATAAAAACTACATTTGAAGATTGTAATATATTGCGCTTTTTAGGGCATTCCAAGCAAACACCCGACGTTGAATATTGGTTGAATTTCGGTCGCGACGTCGGCAACCAAAATAAAACGTTGATTCAACGTTAGAATGGCGACGTTTGAACAACGTCGGGGAAAGACGTCTATACGACGTTTTATTTTGGTCATAAAATAACTAGGACGTATAAACATCACACAATATAAACATAAACATTGAATATGTTTTCATTAAGAATTCGACGTTGTTGTTTGTTTTTTTTACAAAATATGTTTAAAAGTTTGATTTGCATTTTTGACCCGTTAGTGTATCTTCGAATGTTTGCAAGCGCGATTCTCTTGTTTTATTATGCCACGACAGCGCATTTACGTTGGAGACGCTGACATGATATTTTAAAGTGTTATCGGATACCCATCCGATAATAGTTTTAAGCTCCGCCCATCAATATCCGTTTTAAAACTCCGCCCATATTTGGTTTACTCGATGATTTTTTTTAACGTTCCATGTTTTAGCCCCGCCCATTCTGAGAACTACTTTTTTGTAGGCGTGGTATGTCGCTTACATGATTAAAATGGAAACAAACGGAGATTCATATTTTATTAAGAAGTTAAAACATTAATAAACAGAAAGTTGTTTTTTTAAACAAAACGAACATTTTATTAAGTATATATCTATAAGGAAATATAAATTACATGAGCATTAAATTAAAAAAAAATAAACAAATACAAATGTGCACCGCTACCATTCATTGGCTGCACATCATGATGAACACAATTTAAAACAGTAATGATAAACATTTAAAACGTAACACAAATATACTTAACACGTTTTAAATAAAATATGACAGATTTGATCAAGTTAAAGAAGAATTTATGACAAACATTCACTAAACATCTCGTCTAAGATTATATAAAAAAATTAACTAATACTTTACAAATGCTTTCCTTTTTTGTGTCATTCTTATAAAAAGCAAGGCAAACAGGTGAATAGCATACACAATGAATTAACATTGACAAAGTAAAATAATTAATACTTGATGAGATACTTTGCTAATGCCTGCAATGCCTAATAATACATGACAAATTCAATTTTTAAGTGTCTGAAATCAAACTTTCACAAAAAAATGATTCTATCTCCACAACCAAACAGGAAATTTGTGTAGTCAACCTGAAAATAAAATAAAGAATCCTTTAGAAAAAAACACATCAAACATTCATTGCATAACTGCTTTAACCCTTTCAGTGCTGAAACCGAATTTTGAAGGCCTTTGCAAACAGTTTGGATCCAGATGAGACGCCACAAAACGTGGCGTCTCATCTGGATCCAAACTGTTTGCTATTCTGATAGTAATCTTTGAAAAAAATGACTAAAATGCTGATTTTAGAAATTCAGCAGACGACATTTTAGCAGACGACAAATTTCCCAGCATGCAAAGGGTTAAAAAAAATCCAGATAAATAATTTATATTAAAATTTAAACTTTATAAATATAGTGACATGTAGATTTATAACATGTTCAGATAAAACAATAACATAAATACTCTCGAAAATAAATTTGTCGACAAAAAATATTACCTTTCAGACAAATTAATTAGATGGGTTGATGTGAAGCTGTGCCGGGATGCAATTGGGGGGGGGGGGGGGGGCGGGGGAATATCTCGAGTTGGTTGAGAGGCAGAGAAAGACTCGGACAAGTGCAACTGACGAGGGTAGAACTGTGCCGCCAAGAATTTTGGTAGATATCATCACCCATGGAATGTGTGGTCGCATCTTTCTGCCATTAAAAGAAAAACATTTCATATTATAATAAAATAAAACAAATCCAACAGGAGATAACATTTCAAAATTAGAGTGTTTTAATAACATTTTTATGGCACAACTTGAACAAATTACAACTTAAATAGACACAATACTGTATTATTAATACAAAATGAAAATGTATAAACTCCACTTTATATAAAAATAATTTAGAGTTTCTTTTAACTTAAAATATTTTTATTATGGACTCGGGGCTTTTTTTGCTTATTAAGGGAATAGGTGTTTGTTTTCCTAATTTGAGAAATTTGCGACTCAAATTTTTACAATTTAAAGAAGTTCGCGACTCAAATTTTCACAATTTAACAAAAAGTTTGCAACGCATTTTTTCACAATGTTGATCTGTGGGCCACACAATTTTGAACAGTTTTTGACACATGTTTTCAAAAAAGTTGCACAGCGCGCAACTCATTTGTTCACAGTTTTCAACAGTGATTTTTTTCTGAACAGTGCGTGACTCAATTTGTTCACAATTTTGAACAGTGTGCAACTCATTTTTTAAAATTGAGTACAGTGCACGACTCAATTTTCCACCATGTTGAATTAACTGCGCGACTCAATTTTTTCCAAATTTTGAACAGTGCGCGACTCATTTTTACAAATTTTGAACAGTGCGCAACTCATGTGTTTTCACAATTTGAAGAGTTTGTGACTTATTTTTTTGTAATTTTGAATGAACAGTGCCCCACAAAATTGTCCTCCATTTTTGAACATTGCGCAAATGATTGTTCCAAATTTTGTACAGCGCGTGACATGATTTTTTCACAATTTTGAACAGTGCGCAACTCATTTTTCCACAATTTTGAATGAACAGTGCATAACTTATTTTTTTGCAAAAATTTGAACAGTGAGCAACTCCTTTTACAAATTTTGTACAGCGTGTGACTCATTTTTTCAAAATTTAATTTATGAAAAGTGTGGGACTCATTTTTCCACAATTTTGAAATCAGAATGAACAGTGGGCAACTAATGTTTCCCACAATTTTGAACAGTGCGCGACTCATTTTGTCAAATTTTGGTACAGTGCGTGTCTCATTTTTTCACAATTTCGAACAGTGCGCAACTCATTTTTCCACAATTTTGAATAAACAGTTCGCGACAGTAGAACAACTGGCACTGATCATTGGCTCATCAGCATTAGAATGGGTGTAAAAAAAATGGCACACATAATGAAACATGTGTGTTTAAGCATGTATACATAACAATGAAACTTACCAACCACTCGGCCAGGAAACATATGGTGCAGAATGCGGGATTCAGCATGCTCTCCCACTGATATTATGCAGATCAGTGGACAAACTGGCAGTCAACTTATGTTGGGATTTCCCAATTGTGATGATATTAACCTCAGCAATCTCCAAACACAAACATGTTCATTTATTGTCAGTCAAACAGCAATTAATCCATCCTGTCACCCTGACAGTCTCAAATCACGATGCAAAACCAAAGCATTTTCGTTTCGTCTCACACACATAGCTGGTAACGTCGCTGAATATTGCACAAAAGCAGCTTCATTATGAAGTTCCAGCGACTCGAAATACACAAGTAGTCGCGTTCCCCACCCACTTTGACTTCGCACGTGAAGGCCTGTTTTTTGGGGAAACTGTTAACATCTCACAAATAACGTATATTACGGAGATGGACAAGTTGAAAAAATAAATCACTCTTATCACTTCCAAATTGCGCACTACGTTAAAATCCCGTTCCATTTGATTATTGTATTTATTGTTTGAAATTTTCACTCTACACATTCGCTTAGAAAATAGCGGTTGGTGTGTACTCTTGGAAGTACATGTAGAATGTGTTATTGTAAAAAATATTGGTATTGTGTTTTTGTGCAGAAATTGTTCTTTTAAGTTTCGATTTCTCGCTTCAATGCTTCAATTTTTGTATTATGTGCTTTTAAATTTGATTGTTTGTTGCTGACTTTCGAACTATTTTTTATGTGTAAATATATATGCATAGACGCTAGCGGATGTAATCAGGTTGCTACTAATTTGCATATTTATTACCGTATCTACATCAATGAATTTAGCGGTTGTTTGTTTTTGTGAATATTTTTTTATTTACTTTAAAATGTGGCATAATAAAAAGAATATATGGTTGGTGACTTTTGATATCATGTGATATAAGACTCGTCCGATATGGCGTGTGAAAAGGCTCGGCAAGCCTCGCCTTTTCCTACGCCATATCAGACTCGTCTTATATCACATGATATCAAAAGTCACCAACCATATATTCTCTATATCTAAACCAGCAGATCTCCCGCGTGCGCGCAACTCGATTCCTTTGTTCACTGACCTACTGGCTAATTGAATTTTCAAACTTTGCTGTTATTCTATGTAAACATTGTTGTTCAATAATAAGAGAAGATAAAAAGTACTTGTAATCCACAATAAACAACAGTTTGCGAGGTAGGTTTTGATTGATATTTGAAGTTGTAATATTAAAATTGATATAATTATGCACTTGCTTTAAATTCAAATTCGGAATAAGAGGAAAACTCGTACCATGGAGACTTCGTACCAATTTTGAATATACTAACGTTCATTTTTTGGCATCAATTTGTTGTTGAAAACATTCTTGAAAACACATGTAATTACGTGAAAAATAAATATGTACACCTCAACGCCGTTATTTCGAACACCGATAATCCGAATTCACCGGTAATTGAAAAATAAATAAAATTCAAAATTTTATCTTAACTTCAATCATAAATTGTATTAAATTCTAAAATTGACATATATAATTATGTAAAATGTAGTTTATAAATATTGTTTGTTGTTCATGAGATGATTAAATATTGATATTGTAGGTTAATTTCAAATTTAGTTATGAATTGATACAGTCATAAAATATTACTAAATTTAAAGATGTTGTAACGCTTGATTATTTTACCAAATATGATAGAAAATTCTGTTTCATATATGTGTGTATTCAAGATGACGCATATGTGCGTTTTCTTGGTGTTATTCATGCTGTACATGTATGTGTTGTTATTTTTTCTCCGTTTTGTTAAAAAAAAAACAGTTGGTCATTCTGTTACTTTTTGTACTTCCAGGACAACTGGGAAGACACCCGAACAGATACGAATTCAAGACAAAAAAGAAAACAATGCGATGATATCTATTTGTATAAATTACGTAATAAAATTGTATAGAATAACGATGTGTTGGTTTTCAACCTCAATATGAAAATAAGATTTAGGTTGGTGTAAGTTAAATGATAACGTTATTCCGCAACGTTTCGGGAACGTAAAGCGAACCACACATTAAATAATAACGTTGCAAAGTGGTTGAATTTTGGTTGCAAGTAGTCGTAGAATGGTTGGAGTTTGGATGAAAAATGGTTGAATTTTGGTTGTAACATGACGTTGAATCAACATCATAAAATTCAACGGTCTTTCAACGTCATGGTACAACGTCTTTTCAACGTCTAGTCAACTTCATATGTTTGCTGGGTTGTTTTATATCTGATTCAATGCATCTCTTACACTAAATTTCGATCGCTAATAAAAATTACACTATTGCATCCACACCACGTATAATTATAATCAAATTATTATGTTTTATAATTTTTGAAATATCATTTATTAAAGTCTTACTATAAGATAGAATACGGGTATTTATAGTTTTGTTTTGTGAAATTGTCAGTAATTAGTCTTCCGACGACCTTAACTCTGATACTATGTAAATGGCCGCGATCGAGAGGTGTGACGGTCAATCTATTTTTAGTATCGGAAAACCCCTCTTGTTACGTCACGCAAAAACCTCCTATACTTATATTTGTAAATAACCCAATAGCTGTATTGAGTTGTTTCATTTTTTATCTCTAGTATGTGTATATACTCGATTGTACTTCCTTGCTTGTATTATATGTTATGCTCTTCATGAATGGAGGTAAATAAAAGTCTATTTATTTGTTATGTTTTATGTTTAAAGATCACCTGAAGAATTCTGACTTAAAAATCATATTTTGTAAAGTAATACCATATTATAACATTGAAATAAAAACAAAAAAATAAATAATTTATATTTTAGACAATTCAAGTTTAAATTACGCGACATTTACGTAAGATTAATTCATTTTAAATCAATATTATTTGTTTTGACTACATTGTTGAAGTGTTAATTTGAACGGTAAGTTTGGACTTGCAATCGAACATTGATCAATTTCAGGTAATAATTGTATCTGCTCACTATGTGTCAATTATAACTGTCTGATTAAATCGTATTTCAATACTTAAAACAATCAAGATACGCCGTCATGTGTGTGTACTAAGAAAACCCTCGATATATATGTCGATCTTTAATATGACAGCAGCTGATATCGATTCTTTTGTTATGAACACAAGCCAGTGGGGCCCTACTACGTCACTTCCGGTTTGAACAAAAAATGTCGACTCGATCGCGAAATGCGAAAAATCGGCATAGTAATCGGTTGTATACTCGCTGAATAAGTTGGTTTTAATCGAATAATGGCATGGATATGCATTAAAACATTATAATCTCACCTAAAATTGGTATATTTAAGGTTTTTAAAACCGGGGCAGGTGATCTTTAAGATTAATTGGTTATGTTTGGCGGCAAAGATTTAAATTTGGATTACAATTGTAAAGAGGCAACGCAAGTTATCCACATGTGTCCTATTTGTGATGCGGTGATGTAAATAGTTCGCATTCGTGACTTAAGAGCATCAGAAGTAAATAAGAGTAATTAGTATTAGTCATTTATATTATAATGTATATTATTATTTAAAAATAATAATACTATACATACTAATACTAATAAGTACTTGGTAAATGTCACAGTTTTGCAAATTAAGCGTTTATGTAAAGAAAAAAGAAAAATATAATAAATAATAACGTTAATAAGCTTCTAAACATAGGTTATGTGGAAAAAATCTACCTTAAAACTTTGGATTGTTTTCGTCGTTACTCCATGATATTGATAAACGCTTGTTGATACTTGGCGCGCTCGATTGGAATTCACAGGAATATGTTCCCGCACTCACAAAAAATGCACCATTTATCGCGGTACCCAAATAATTTGCGAGGATCAATTGAACAACAGACACCCCCCTACACAATTCCTTGAATGTTGATTGATTCTAAAAGTGACCCTGGTGCCTTAAATCCGGCTTTCAGGAATATTACGAACCCTGTATATTATTATTTGGAATCTATACAAGATAGCAATTAAAGCATTGTGAAACGTATAGTAAGTATTCCTAATTGGATCACTTTCGTTTCAGTAAAAATTCACCATGTCCATAACATGAGGAAACAATATGGTCCCCTACCGGTGAAACTCCACCATTGTCAGTAAAATATATATATATATATATAGCAACCAGAATTTTTGACGAAGGAACAAAATGAAATGACGTGCATAATCTCCATATTGCCATCTATCCCTCTTTCGAGTTTCATGAAAAAATATGAAGAACTTTTAAAGTTATCGCAGAATCCAGAAAAGTGTGACGGACTGACAGACAGACTGACAGACGGAGTGCAAACCATAAGTCCCCTCCGGTTTCACCGGTAGGGGATAAAAATTTTGATTGGGCCAGCGTATTTAAGATTATTATTTGCCATTAGAAATTGAACTTCATAACAAAAAATAAGCAAGATGATAGAAACTAACTACAGTCTATTCTCGTTATCTCGACATCGGATATCTCGATTTTCTCGATATGTCGAAGTAAGCTCAATGTCCCTATTTTTTCCTTCTTTATCTATATGAATAAACATCGCATATCTTGATTTTCGTTTTGTCGAATAATTTGATATCTCGATGTAACAATTTTTCCCCGAGTCCCGATTTTACATGTTTTTACTGTGTTTTATCTCGAAGTGCCAACTGTCGGAAAAGGTGATAATTTTTTTCTTTGATACTTTCACCGTCCAGCTTCGCCCGGTTGCCCCCGATTATGTGCGTTAGATAATTGATCCGTTAATTGCATCTATGATCACACGTAAGTAATTTCGTTAGCCATTAACACATGAGTATGGCCTGTCACTTTAACTGCATTTAATACACAGCCTGCCAAGCGGCCAAAAGACTAATTGTTTTTACAAACAGCATTCCAAAATGCGTTGAGTTATATTTTGCGTATATAAACCGTCGCAAAGTTGCAAAACTACAAAATGTACATGCACAGTTTAGTATTCCGGAACGTGAAATACGCATGTTCAGATGGAAAACCCTCATATTGATTGGACATCAATTGCATCATAACTTTAAATAGCAACATAACCGGATGTTTACTCGACACTTTAGAAAAATGAAAACCGCATGTGTTGTTGCAATTCTGTAACATTTAAAACGTCATTTAAAGCATTTAAATAGCAAATGTAATCGTGCCTCGTAAAATCCCCGTATATAACAGGTAATAGATAGGGTAGTAGAGTTTAATGCCACACGGTGACGGCTTTAGTAAGACAACTTAGCAGGTAAATAGATGTTAAAAAGAAGGTTAATTTTCGTCTCTGCTCCCAAAAGGTTTTTTTTTGTCACAATATTGCACTATATATTCAGATATAAGGAAACATCTTGAGGGCACAGTAGTTGGCGGGGACAATATTTTTTTATAGAAAATTTCAAAGGGCCATTACTCTTTGAAAAATCATCCGACCAGAACCCGCTGATAATATGCACATCTCCTCTTGGTAGTGAAGCTTCCCATAAAGTTTCATTGAATTCCGGTCATTAGTTGCTGAGAAATAGCCCGGACAAAAAATGTACACGGACGGACAGACAGACGCACACACACAAGCACAGACAGACGAGGAGGCGACTATATGCTCCCCCCAAAATAAATTTTGGGGGAGCATAGAAATAATCATGGAGCATTTTATGAGCACATACCTGAAAAATTATAAGTAATTCTGTGTCAGAGTAAACCATACAATAGTACAATTACGCAGTTCAACTCTTAGCAAATTAGATCACTTTAACAGTTGCAAAATGTGACTTGTCATACTGACTTAGAACAATAACAATATAATGAACATCCACATAACACAAGTACAATATATCAAGAATATATGACTTTTACTTTAAATGAAATTACCAATTGAGTATATGTCTTCATAAATAACAGTCTGATCTAAGATGAGTATATGACTAGTACTTAAAATTTTATTACCATATTAGTATATAACTGTATTATTAATAGTCTGGTATAAGAAGAGTACATGTCTAGCACATAAAATAAGTACCAAATGACAATATTACCAATTGAAATAAAATAGTCTGCTATAACATCACACAAATCTTTTAACAAAATACAAAAGCATTGTATGAGCACATACATGAAAATAAATAAGAAATACTGTGTCAGTCTACAATAAAACAATACTAACACACTTGGTATGGATTTCAAGTTCCGTAATATCATATACAGAGACATTAAATTGATTGAAACCAATTTCTGCATGCAAATAATACTGTAAATAAGACTATTGCCAAGCAAAATAAGTCCACTACCGGTGAAATTCCACCATTTTAAGCAATGTTTCTAGTATACTTGTTTCCATAGCAACCAGAATTCGTGACGTAGGAAAAAATGAAATGACGTGCATAATCTCAATATTGCCATCCATCCATGTTTCAAGTTTCATAAAAAATATGAAGAACTTTTAAATTTATCTCAGGATCCACCATTTTTAGCAATACTTCTAGTCTATTTGTTACCATAGCAACCATAATTCTTGACGTAGGAACAAAATGAAATGACGTGCATAATCTCCATATTGCCATCCGTCCATGTTTTAAGTTTCATGAAAAATATGAAGAACTTTTAAAGTTATCACAGGATCTAGAAAAGTGTGACGGACTGACAGACAGAGCGCAAACCATAAGTCCCCTCCGGTGTATGTAATGGTATTCATGTTTGGAGACATTCGATTGATTGAAACTAATACTGCATGAACAAAATACTGTAAGAAAAACAGTTTACTTCTGTGTGTATGAAATGGTGTGCGAAACAACTAATATACCATGTAATGATGCTTATTTATGACCTTAATTTTCTACAAAAGCACAAATTATAGTAATAGTATAATAATTATTTACAGATAGTAAGACATAGACAAGAGCATGTATCTTGTTATCAGAAACTGAAGAAATAAGACATTTTGAATATATACATACACAAAACATAGATTACACTTGCAAAACAAATGTATATAACATTCAAGAAGCGCAGAAAAAAGGTAAAGACATTTACAACAAATGAGCATTTCAATATGTTTTATTTCCTTTAATTAAATTGAATACAAGAAGCAATCTTATTTATTCTATTGTGCTTACTTTTTGCAACATTTGCTTTTAAGACCTAAACACATCAAAGAAAAAACTATAGGATTCTCCATTTATTCACAAGTAAGCAAAAAATTGTCAATAAATTAATGTTTTATAATAAAGCAGGGGACAAAATTGTCACAAAACCAGGTTTTCAATTTGAAAAAGGTCTGATATAGGGAGACAACTCAAAATGTGCATTGTTACTGATTGTACAAAGTTACCTCCCTTGTTTTAAAATCAATCTTTTTTTAGTCGTGACGACCTTGACATTGGAGATATTGGCATAATTCTTTCGCGCGACACACCGTCCAATGACGGTGAACAAATGTGCCAAATGATTTTAAAATCTCACAATGAATGACATAGTTATGGCCCGGACAAGCTCATTTATGGCCATTTTTTTAACTTTGAACTCAAATTGTAACATTCACCTTGGTGATATCGCCGATTTGATGCTGTCCTTGGCTTGAGTAGCATTGTTTTTGTCGTTTGCTGGAAAAAGTTAATGGGCGTGTACACATTTGTTTTTGAAAAGAACATAAGGACAATAAAGCTAGTATTAATTATTTTCCAAACAAAAAGATAAAGATAAATGTTATACTAAAAAAAAGATTAACAAACAAAAAAATACATATTCACAGGAATTTTACCAGTTTTTGACAAAATATTGTACTTTCATTATTCTGTTTGATTTTTTTTTCGTACAGGTTTTCAATAGTTTTTCAGTCATATCACAGACGTCAATCAACTAACTTACACTTTAATTGTGCTAAATTGTTTACAAGTTATTAAGTATCAATTCCCAATAATAAAGGTCTTAAGTTGAATTTAATTTTTGCAGAAAAACCAAAAATTTGTCGAAATGCGGTAAAGGGTTTACATATCAACCATGTTTGGTCATTTAAATCTACAGCTTTACTCACCCGATCCTCCTTCTCTCGTCGCTTGTCCTCCTCATGATCCTGCCAGGTCTTCTTGATGTAGTTGATGAAGAACATGCCGTTCACAAGAAACGTTTGCCCTCGGTCCTTCTCCCATAGAAGGATCTCATCCTTCACCCTTTTCTCTATCTGTGGCAAGAGAAACATTTTGCATTTGAATAAATTCAAATCATTTCTGACTAAAATATTTACTATGAAATTAAAATAAATATAATTTAAAATTAAAAATAAACAAGATTATGTGTTTGTCAGAAACACTATGGCCCCTTTTGCGCCGTTTGAAGCTATATATTTGACCTTTGACCTTGAAGGATTACCTTGACCTTGACCTTTCACCACTCAAAATGTGCAGCTTTATGAGATACACATGCATGCCAAATATCAAGTTGCTATCTTCAATATTGCAAAAGTTATTGCAAAATGTTAAAGTTTGACCAAACCAACCAACCAACCAACAGACAGGGCAAAAACAATATTTCCCCCACTGTAGTGGTGGATGACATAAAAATAAGTATCTACACTTCAAATTCATTCTTTAATTGTAGCATAACACTATCACACAAACAGCTTTTGTCATTTATTTCAACTTATTACTACACATAAAATATATTTGTAACATAGCACTTATTGACTAACAGCTATAGTAATTTATATCACTTATCATTACACATCAGAACAAGAATGATAAGCTATTTCACTTTGTACACAAGGATCTTGTTGTTGCCATTCTGTCCCACAACTATGGAGTCAGTGTTGTTGTTGTAGCAGACTGACTTTGGCCACTGAAGCCCATCACTCCCTGTAGCCAGAGTTGCAAGCTTCCTACTGCCCTTACGGTCAACCTGCAGGACAGTTTTGGAATTTTTGTATCCACATACCAGTACCTGGCCTGCAGGTGTCACATGTACACAAGTTGGCCATTCCAATTCAGGGTCCATGAAGGTGGCAAGCACTGATCCATCCCTGGCAAGGGTGAGGAGCTTGTGCTGGGTGGAGTTTGTTATATACAACTTGTCAACCGTTGGGCTAACTGCACATCTATCTACTGCAAAACAGAAAACATGATTACAATCTTTTTCCATACTTATGAGTGAAATCATATAAGCATACTGCATACATGACGATGATGTATGTGTAAAAAATCATGAATTAAGTTGCGTTTGTTACTTTCACTTGAGGACAATAATGTAGAAAAAGAAACAATAATGAAACTGTCCTGTCTAGTACTTTTCTACCTGTTACAAAAGCAACCTCTCAAAATTATCATCAGATAAATGAAGTGGTTTTTTTTTAAATCTTGTTTGGTTGTTGTTTGCATCAATGAAAGACAAATTTAAGAATATAATCCAGGGCTATAGATAACAATCGTATGTGCGTTATCAGGGTTCCTAGCTTTTTGTATGAACAAAATTCCCTGATTTTTCCCTGATGGAAAATAAAAATTCAAGGATCATAATTTCGACCTATTCATTGTTTTAGGCACCCTCAATAAATAGCACTTGCAGACAATAACAAGTATTATATTTTTGTACTTTTATAGCAATGGCCCCCATCTCCCCTCACAGCCATCCTTTCCTCGCTACATGTATACTACAAAGCCACCATAGCCATGCAGAGGAATCGATTTGCTCTTTTAATTGTATGAACTTTTCGAGACAAGTCGGAAAAATCTGACCAAACCAAAATTCCCTGATTTTTCCCTGATTTCATTAACTTTTCCCAAGTTCCCTGACTTTTCCCTGACTGTTAAAAGCGAAAGTCTTTCCAGATTTTCCCCGATTTCCAGGTTGGCTGGAAACCCTGGTTATTACGCAATTAAAATAACCAAAAACGTAATTAAATTCAAAATCAAGCGTACAAAAACGCAAATATAAATTTAATGACGTAATTTCCGTAAAATCCCTTGCGTCACGAAACGCAATTCTTACAAACGTCGGGCGCATTTTTTTAGACTGGTTATTTCCCATGCAAAAATGTACCAAATAGTTTATATGCCGTCTTATGAAGAAAAGAAGGCAGTCTTTCCAGCTGTTATCAATCTTTTGGGTAATTTACTGTAATTATTCGTAGACCCGTCCGATTTCTACTTTCATTTTCTTAAAATATCAAAATGGCCACTTGTGGCCGTAGAAAGAGAATCCTCACACAAACAAACACTTTAGACAGCTATTTACGCCAGAATATTGGGGAAACCGAAAGCTTCTGTGCTGCTTTGCTGAAAGATCTATTGCAAGATGTGATCATTTCTCCCGATAATTTATTTCGCCAGTTATTATCGGAGCATTTTGAACAAGGTTGTTAAACCCAAAAACACGTGATGGGGAGTATAAGTGCAAAAACTTAAATAGAGTGGCGAAACAAACACCCTTGGCTGGTGATGGATATGGAAAGTGGATTTATGAAATGTACATTATGCACAAACATGAAAAGTAAATTAAAACTAACTAATGTCGCTACAAAAGTTGATTTATTTTGCACATGCACATAATAATTTAGTAATCTTAGTAGATTTTTATTATATTATATATGTCATTCCCTAAATTACCCAATTGAGTTAAAAAACCTGGGGTGAAAAACCCAATTAAGCTCAAAAGTAGGGGGTAAACAAATTTGCTAAAACTCTATTGAATTTACAAAAACACTATTGTTGTCAAAACAGGGGGTGAGAAACCCAATTACCCAAAAAATTATCTATAGCCCTGATAATCATAAGTATACAATATAAAGAAACAAGCTTAATTACATACCATATTACACTATGTTTATTTGATAACAATGAAATATAAAGAACAGGTCAAAAACTATTATTTTCATAGCCATGCACTTTCGTTTCGTAGACCTGTCATGGAGTGACAGTCAATATATATAAATAACTATTTGTATCAGGGCTCGACATTAACGGTAGTCTAACTGTGCAGGACAACCAAATTTTGTTAGTCCGGACAATTAAATAAAGAATTTGCTAGTCCCACGGGACAAGTGGTCGTTATAATTTAATTACATAGAAAAATGGAGGAAAAATGTGGAGTTTTCACAACACCTTTTCGATTATATTTTGTTTATATTTAAACGACAAAGCGCTAGATATTTCTTTAGCTCCATATGATACCACACTGTACTGTTCACAAGGGAAGCAACCCTTAACATTTTTCTTTGCCAAGATAACAATAATATTCTCCCTTGTAAACAATATGCATTTTCGACACCAGTACACACCGATCTTACAGACAATTAACGTAGTGACATCATCTCTATGGGGACATTTTCAGGGAACATTTTGTCAGTGAGTTGTGTTAATGTTTAAAATATCAGTACTGTACACATACATCACTTTGAAAAATTTCTGCTTTATGGTGGCAAAACACAAGTTTTTGTCAGGTATTATGGCTTTGTGATAATGTTTAAAAAATCAATAATCTCAAGTTTTCCTGTTATTCTAGTCAGTTCTTTTTGTATTGAAATTATGTTATCATGTATTTTGAACTATTTAAGTCTTTATGATTTGAGCATTTTGTATTATTTTGCAAAGTACTGAGCAAAATAAGATATAAATTAAATGTTCAGGACAAGTTGTTTTTTAGTCAGGACAAGTGAAATTTTGTTCTACTTGTCCTACTGGACAAGTGGCTTCAAAAGTTAATGTCGAGCCATGTGTATGAGTAATACTGCAGAATTTGGAGGGTCTTGCTGCTATAATGATATGTTCTTGATCATAGAGATAAATCCAATATGTTTCTTACCTGTCTGTGTATTTGACTTATCCTGGCGAAGTTTGCTGACTAGTTTACCACTCAGCGAGTAGTTGTATAGTTCAGAACCAGATGTTACAAACATGTCTCCCTGGTGGGAGGAAATACCCAAACATTCATGTTGAAACGTGAGCTTTCTGTCTTTCACCAGCTGGTTGTTGTTGAGTTTGATAAACTGGACCTCTTTGCCAGCATTAACACCAACCTCACTGGGTGTGATCTGACACATGCAACGTGGCTCACCAGATACATTACAGTGACTCGCCAGCTGGTACTGCTGGTTTAACAGCTTGACTTTCTTATTATTGCTGTCTAAAACAAGGACTTGTCCACTTGGGAGACTGATACGGCAAGTTGACTCACCTTGTACGCCTACATCATACTCAGACTTTCCATCAATCCTCATTACTTGGTCTGCGTTTCCCACCACAGTCAATAAATGGGCATAGTGTTCAATCCCCCCAAGACCTGACAACTTGGAAAGGTACTGCATAATTTCACTATAAGGCTGGAAAGTTATTGAAGAATTTAGTTGAGCAAAATTCTTCTTTTGATAGTTTTCAAACTGCTGTATTTTGTTCTTGCATTACATGCTGGCTATAAAAGATAGTTCTTGCTTGCTTTTATCGCTTATGTCCTGAATAGCATCTCTAAGTTGTTTTAGTTCATTTCAATGAGTGCAACATTTGTCGACATCACTTTTTAGAGAGGCTTGCAGTTTGGTCAGTGTATCTTTCATTTCCTGTAGAGACTTCTTTTCAAGCATGTCTAAGGCTGCAAGTATTTTTTGCAGAGTTTTCTTTATCTTGTGTAACTGCTCATTATGTGAACTTCGCACAGACTAAATGCTAGCCTCCTGATTGTCTTGAAGCTTCGTCATTTCTGCCACAGTAGTTTGGATAGTAACTGATACTTATTGAGGTCTTTGGAAGTATTTTCAACCAAATCTGATAAAAGTATTCTCCATTCGCATTGCCTGTTAGAAAACATTTTATCTTAATATAAACCAAAAATTCATACATGATGCTTACGTACTAATTTTGTACAGATTGATAAATGTAAATCTGATTAAAAAAGTTTGGTATAAAAGACAAATTCATCATTATCTACATGTATTTGGTTAATAATGTGTTCATCTTTGTTATTTTGTACCATACATTAAGTTAAACTTTTAAGGCTCATATCATACAAAATAGTGTGACAGGGTTAAGGTTAGACCTTAAAGTATTGAAACGCCATGGCTTCTACATGTATGATAACTTTCTTTTTGACGATGCTGGAACAGCATCGTCTAAGGTATGATAACCATAAAAAAATTCACAATGGCGACCTATGTGAAAGACCGAGCCAGCCCGATTAAGATAACTCGATTGTTCAGTTACTCCCCTTGGGCATACGCCACTGCGTAGGAGATTGCTCGTTGATTCTCCTAGCAGAGTTGTCGTTCGTGTTTCAACATTCAACAATGGCCGCCCCCATGAAAGTCTCGATTCAAAACTTTCTTACTGCATACATTGGCTTGTTTCGCTATTTAGAAGCTGTCATTTATGATATATGAATTATTTATTCACAATATCTCCGATAATGACAACAATGGATGAAATTCGAAGGATATATTCGATGTGAATGGATCACTTTCTACAACAATGACTTCGCCCATTAGAGACATGATAACACTCGTGTAACAATTTTCTTACAGCTTAAATTGGCTTGTTTCGCTATTTAGTAATGCAACAATAAATGGAATTCGAAGGATATATTCAATGTGAAATGAAGCACTTTCTGGATCTCGACAGATTGACAAGGCAAATCTGGCATACTGATGATACTGGTATTTTTAGTTATCAATTTAAGTCACATTTTGCCTTATAAATTTTGTTCGAGCATTTCGCGACTTATTGAATGGCTATGATATCCGATATCAACAGCTCATATGAAATTTGCATATCACCAAGCTGTCCTGAAATACAACATTGATTACAAACTCTTAACTCAAATTACTGGTTTGTATGAATTCTTTCTACTTTCTATTTAAGTAGTTGATATCATAGTCCAAATAATTAGACGTAATTTACCGTTTAGTCCATGTATATCGACCTCATATTTATCGGAGTAGATATTATGTTAAAGGGACCTTTTCACAGATTTTAACATGTTTTGAAGTTAGTCATTAAATGCTTTATATTGATAAATGTAAACATTGGATCTTAAAAGCTCCAGTTAAAATCCAGAATAAAATTCTTTTAAAAAAGTAGTCCGCCACAGGGCTTGAACCAGTGACCCCCTTAGCCCTGAAGTAAGAACGCATTAGCCTGCTCGACTTTTGCAACAAGGGGTTATTATATTTAAAAAAAAATGCTACTGGATTTTTAGACCAAAACTGGTACTATGATAATACTATAATGCACTTCGCCAAAACATTTATAATTATATTGTTTATTCTTGAAAATGTATTTCCCCTATTCACAAAAAATAACACTTTTGATAAGAAAATTCATATATAATGATATTTACTTTTATTTTCAAGAAGCATAATGCCTCTTTTTAGTCGTATTCAGCCACAAGTTCTTGTCAGCCACTTAAGGGTTATGTGTTGCCTTTCTTTTACTAAATGCAAAATAATTCTACGCTTTGAGACATTCATAAAATATTTTATGTCTTTACAACACCGACAGGCTAATAAATGTATATATCAAGTACTTCCATACTAACAGGACCATTCTAGGCGAGCAACCTAGCAACCTTGATTTGTTCATATCTTCCTATTAATCTGTTATATGTGTTATGAATCATTTGTTCGGAGAACATTTAATGTTTGTTAATTTTTAAATAATTCAATGTTCAAAGTGATATTGTTATTGACCGATAAACCAACATACTAATTAAAAGGGTATATTTTATTAATTATTTGCATTTTATCTTACATGATAAATATTTGCCTAAATGTTTTTCAAGCTATAGAGAAATATATATACAATTAATAATTGACGACGTTTATCAAAAAAACATTTATGAAATGGAAGTTTAAAGATAAAAATTAATAATGCAAGTTTTTGTCAGATATTCGTAATAATTTCCATTATAATTGAGTGTCTGAGCAATGTGGATGAATGAATATATCGGATAAAACGAACACTTGTCTACACATGAATTATGATTTATTTTTCAATATTGTATGCACTTAAGTTTAGCCTTTATGCTTTTTTTAGCATTTGTAGACAGTGTCCCTCCCCAAAATCAAGGAATTATTACTTGTCATTCATTTGTGTAATGGTATACTATAATTTTGTGGTAGAATATTTGAGAAAAACATTAGAAACGAAACTTGTCAGTGATGACATTTTCCATATGGTTGTGGAAATTACCGATCGTCGGTATCTGAAAAACAATAAGTCACGGTTTCCAAAAATATGATGGTTGTGCCCAAAGATTTTGGTGTTAATAAACATTACTGGTTTATATTTTAATAATTTCGATTCTCATTTGTTTAATAGGTAATTTCAAGGCTGATAAAATTGAAATATGAAAGCTATTCTTTCGTTTTGCATATGTCTGTCGATACATCTGTACAATCGGTAATTTCCGTAACCACTCGTTAAATTGTAGCAAACACAAGTTTGAATAATAAAAATCAAATTTTACACTAATATTCTACCTCTTTCTTGCTAAAAACTAATGCATACATGATTTACAAGTAATATTGCATCGTTTTCAGCCAGGAACACTGTCTATGACCGCGAAAAAAAACATAACAAACTTTTTGATTTACGATATTTACTTTATAAATTGCTTGCATGCGGCATGGCATTGCATGTTCCGCAAGATAAATATCTCGACTATATTTATTGGATGATTTCGGACTGTTTCATCCGATCAGAAAATAGCTTTTAAACGTAATTTAGACCCATGTTTAGCGAGATAATTTAGTACCACTTTTTATACATTGCCAAATTGTGACATAACGAGTTGCCTCCCTTGTTGGTTCATTCTACTGTATTATTATGCCCCCCTTCGAAGAAGAGAGGGTATATTGTTTTGCACATGTCGGCCCGTATGTCCGTCCACCAGATGGTTTCCGGACGATAACTCAAGAATGCTGGATGCCACGTTTATATTCCAATCTTCATAAAATTTGGCCAGAATATAAGTCTCAATGGTATCTTGGAACAGTTCGAAAATGGTTACAATTGGTTGAAAAACATGGCTGCCAGGAGGTGGGGCATTTTTCCTTAAATTGCTATAGTAAAACATTGTTAACACCAGAGAGGTCACATTTATTTTCCGATCTTCAAGAATTTTGGTCACAATATTTGTCCCAATAATATCTTGTTATCTCAGGAGAACGACTTTGGGCCTTTCAGGCCCTCTTGTTTGTTCATCTTACCATTTGAAGAAAAGATATCATTGCAATGATGTCTTTTACTTTTACAATGTGTTATGCTGCATTTCTTATGTGGCTTGTTCGGGGTATATTGTTTAGCACATGTCGCTCAGTCCGTCAGTTGGTCCGCCAACCAGATGGTTTCCGGATGATAACTCAAAAACGCTTAGGCCTAGGATCATGAAACTTCATAGGTACATTGATCATAACTCGCAGATGACCAATATTGATTTTGAGGTCACTAGGTCAAAGAGCAAGGTCACGGTGACCCGAAATAGTAAAACGGTTTCCTGATGATAACTTAAGAACGCTTATGCCTAGAATCATGAAACTTCATGTGTACATTGATCATGACTCGCAGATGAACACTATTGATTTTAAGGTCACTAGGTCAAAGGTCAAGGTCACGGAGACCCGAAATAGTAAAATGGTTTCCGGATGATAACTCAAGAACGCTTATGCCTAGGATCATGAAACTTCATAGGTACATTGATCATGACTCGCAGATAAACCCTATTGATTTTCAGTTCAATAGGTCAGAGGTCAAGGTCACGGTGACCCGAAATAGTAAAATGGTTTCCAGATGATAACTCAAGAACGCTTATGCCTAGGATCATGAGACTTCATAGATACATTGATCATGACTCGCAGATGACCCCTTTTGAGGTCACTGTGTCAAAGGTCACGGTGACCCGAAACAGTAAAATGGTTTCCGGATGATTACTCAAGAACACTTATGCCTAGGATCATGAAACTTCATAGATACATTGATCATGACTCGCAGATGATCCCTATTGAATTTAAGGTCACTAGGTCAAAGGTCAAGGTCACTGTGACCCGAAATAGTAAATGGTTTCCGGATGATAACTCAACAACGTTTATGCCTACGATCGTGAAACTTCATAGGTACATTGATCATGACTCGCAGATGACCTCTAATGATTTTCAGGTCACTAGGTCAAAGGTCATGGTCACAGTGACTCAACTTTGAAAAATGGTTTCCGGACGATAACTCAAGAATGCTTACGCCTATGATAATGAAACTTCTTAGGTACATTGATCATGACTCGCAGATGACCCCTATTGATTTTCAGGTCACTAGGTCAAAGGTCAAGGTCACGGTGACTTGACATGGTAAAATGTTTTCCGGTTGATCACACAAGAAAGCTTACGCCTAGGATCATGAAACTTCATAGGTATATTGATCATGACTCGCAAATGACCCCTATTGATTCTCAGCTCACTAGGTCAAAGGTCAAGGTCTCAGTTCCAAAAAACGTATTCACACAATGGCTGCCACTACAACTGACAGCCCATATGGGGTGCATGCATGTTTTACAAACAGCCCTTGTTTTAGAAATGTTTTCATGTAGTATACTTGTATTGATATTTACAAAATTGATGCATATGAAAGATAGACTTTACTGAAATCATTTTTTGAAGCAGCTCGTCTAAGGTATCATACCATAAAAAAATCTTCACAATGGCGACCTATGTAAAAGACCGAGCCAGTCCGATTGAGATAGCTCGATTTTTCTAATCGGCATACCTCGCTTATTATCATTGATAAAGGTATAGGAAGCTAAGCTATAAATAGGACAGCATATTCTGGGAAAAAGATTTTATAATAGTTTGAAAACGTTAATTTAAATCAGTTATATTCAATTCATTATATGTTTGTTGATCAATGAAACAACTATGCATTTTCTGTATTGTATTTGACATTTGTCGTGATTCAGTAAATACATTGCGAAATAAAACTTGTATAATTAACTTTCAACGCGATCATGAGTGTAAAGAAAACGAATTATTTCGAACCTGCCAATTGTAAACGTTGTAGCGACTATGGTATATAAACAGCATAATAGCCATGTGACATCTGAGAAACTCGCTATTATGCGTGCTTTCTCATTTTGCATATTTAATAAACTTTTCAAACAGAAATTACAGAGCCACATCAGTACACATACTATGTTTGATTATTCATTCGTTTGTTGTATATTGTTTGCTGTTTTAAACACATATTAGGTCATATCGCGAAGATTTAGTTAACCTTACCATGTGTTTATAGGCGAACTCACGTATTCAAGTGCTCTTACGAATATGTGCTCATACCTACTTTCCGGAATCATCATGAAATTATTGCTCTACCTAACGAACAAACATGCCTAAGCTTATTGAATTAAAGAAAAAAATTAATCAAAAGATAAAAATTATATGTTCATGCACATGGGCATGTGAAATAACGTCCGTACAGCATCATTAACTTAGGAAAGGAAACAACGAAATATAAAGTTTGCAATGGTGGACTCCGAAAAGGTCGCCATTTCGTTGACCAGTGAAGCTTTTTATCTCAAGATCTTTAATTTAACTAAAATAATACGGTATCCTAAGGCTCATTGATTACTAAACTAATCAAAACACATCAATTTAGCTAATGTCAAGGTCTATGAACACGTAATTTCTAGCTAATGAGAGGTAAAAAATCATAAATTTGAAGTTTGTTTTGCCCTGTTAAATCTGAAGCAAACAAAGTAACTCCTGTAACTAGTCATGTGACATGTAGGTAACATTAAACCAAATATGCCCATGGAGCTTTAACAACTAGTTTATGTGTGCTTACAAAGAGGAAGAAGAAGTATCGCAACTCAATGACTGTGCTCATTTAATCAAGCGCCCAGTGTAACTTAATAACGTGGGTATTAACAAGAATCAATTCATAAGTGAACTTCTTAAATTTTTCAAAAGGAAAATATAAGGGTTAAAGATTGTGTTTGAATATTCTCTTTAAAAATCAGAGAGAAATAATAGGTTTGCAATAAAGATAATTAGCTATGTAAAAATAACAAATGAGAGGGCCTTGGACCCTTAGGTGCTCATATGAGAGACAAATAAATTAAACTATTTTGAAAAGGTGGACAGGTGAACTTCAGCAGAATAAGCATTGAGAGTCAAAATGGTGCAGTCCTTATCAAAACTGAATATCATATATTTCATGATTGTTTTAAATTGGATTTATGTATGTTATCTGGTTAAACAAACTTCACTTTTCTTAACATTATCAGGTTAAACAAAGGTCACTTTTCTATTGAAAATAAGGCAGTCATAAGAGACAGCTATATGCCCTTCTGCCACTCTTCTGACCTTCAGGTTGTCTTCTTGACCTTTAATTTAAGTGATTTAACTAATGCTCTCTGCACATTGTCTCCATGACTTTAACATTTCATGAACATGTAACCAGTGAACACAAACCTTTGAGCTTTTGCATTTCTTTTCAATGAACTTTAATCCAAATTTCATGACAATGCTTAGCAGCATTGAAGTGACTTGGCTAAAACGATTGAAGGATGGGCATGAAAAGTACATTTCATTGAGACAATGTGCAGATCATCAGGTTTGTGATATAACAAGTGGACACAAACATTTGACCTGCTGCATATTGTTTTAACGATCTCAATCTTTTAGCGAAGTTTCATTCAAATGCTTCCTACATTTGACTTTGACCTTAACCTAGCTAATCTTACCAATCCCTCATGCACATCGTTTCAAGACCAAAACATTTTATTTGAGTTTCTTGAAAATCCATGACAAGGAGTATGAAGAATATGGCAGCCACAAAAAAATTACCGACAGATACGGATTTTGACGCATTTGTAGTCCCTTAGAAAGTTACATTTAATTAAATACCTTTCATACTAAATTCGAGTTTCAAAGGATTCATTTCCATTCCTTAGATACTGATGAACAGCAAACAGCATAAAACCTGAACAGACTGCGAGTTACTCGCAGGCTGTTCTGGTGTTATGCTGTTTGCACATAGCCACTTTGTTTCTAAGTGGGAAAGGATTAAGAAAGTGACTATAATGCCCTGTCTTGCTTGGCGGTCCGCGTTTATAAATAAGAGCCCCTGAAATATCTTTGGCATTATGGTTTTACATTGAATGGAAAATTCCTACCCCTCACTGAGACTTTATTGATTCTTAATGACTCTATCAGACACTACATTGATATATTCCTGCAACAGCCTTGATACTTAAGAAGTAAAGTGGATCTTAACACAAAATTAACAAAATATTATAAGTTACAAAGACAAAAAAGGGCCATAATTCCTACAAAATGCTTGATACAGTTGTCTGCTCTTGTTTATAGGTTGGGGTCATGTTCGTTAAGAAGTATGCAAAATATAAAAGCAATATGTCAAGGGATATTAAAAATATTTGAGGTGGTACGCAAACTTTAACATAGAGTTATCAATAATATGCATATTTTAAGTGGAACAAGAGCTGTCACCATAGGATGACTTATGCCCCCTATAAACGCTTGATAGAAGTTATGAGCTTCCTTCAAAACCTAAACGAAGATTTCGAAACCTAAACGCGGACCCTGAGTTCAAGGTCAAGGTCACAGGGGTCAAAATTTGTGTGCGTATGGAAAGGCATTGTCCATATACACATGCATACCAAATATGAAGGTTATATCTCAAGGGACATGAAGTTATGAGCATTTTTCGAAACCTAAACGCAAAGTGTTACGGAAAGACAGACAGACGGACAGTCCGATCACTATATGTCCCCCTTTTCTTCGAAAGGGGGCATAATAAAAACAAACAAGGGCTGTTTGTAAAACATGCATGCCCCCATATGGGCTGTCAGTTGTAGTGGCAGACATTGTGTGAATATGTTTTTTGTCACTGTGACCTTGACCTTTGAACTAGTGACCGGACAATCAATAGGGGCCATCTACCAGTCATGATCAATGTACCTATGAAGTTTCATGATCCTAGGCGTAAGCATTCTTGGGTTATCATCCGGAAACCATTTTACTGTTTCGAGTAAATGTGACCTTGACCTTTGACCTAGTGACCTGAAAATTAATAGAGGTCATCTGTTAGTCATGATCAATGTACCTATGAAGTTTCATGATTCTAGGCGTGAGCATTCTTGAGTTATCGTCCGGAAACTATTTTACTGTTTCGAGTCACTGTGACCTTGACCTTTGACCTAGTAACCTGAAAATCAATAGGGGTCATCTGCCAGTCATGATCAATGTCTCTATGAAGTTTCATGATCCTAGACCTAACCGTTCTTGAGTAATAATCCGGAAACCATCTGGTTGACGGACCGACCAACATTTGCAAAACAATATACCCATTCTTCTTCGAAGGGGGCATAAAATAAAAAATAAAAAAATAAAGGGAGATAATTCTAAAACTACAGCTGAAAAAGTCATGGTTCATGTTCACTGCACTTCTCCTACTTGCCATCTGTTTATATTTCTAGTTTCAAGTAAATCCCTTCAGTTAAGATTTAGAGTTATGCTCATGACAAAAATTTACTTTGCACTTAAATAAAGGGAGATAATTCAAACACTAAGGTAGATAGAGTTATGGCCCTTAGTCACTGCCCTTCTCCTACTTGCCATCTGTTTATATTTCAAGTTTCAAGTAAATCTCTTCAGTACATTTAGAGCTATGCTCCGGACAAATATTTACTTTGAAATTAAATAAAGGGAGATCATTCAAAAACTAAGGTAGATAGAGCTATGGTTCTTAGTCACTGCAATTCTCCAACTTGCCATCTGTTTATATTTTAAGTTTCAAGTAAATCCCTTTAGTAGATTTAGAGTTATGCTCTGGACAAAAATTTACTTTGAAATAAAATAAAGGGGGAGAATTAAAAAACTAAGGTAGATAGAGTTATGCTTCTTAGTCACTGCACTTCTCCTACTTGCCATCTGTTTATATTTCAAGTTTCAAGTAAATCCCTTCATTAGATTTAGAGTTATGCTCCGGACAAAAATTTACTTTGAAATTAAATAAAGGGAGATAATTAAAAAACTAAAGACAGATAGAGTTATGGTTCTTAGTCACTGCACTTCTTATAGTTGCCATCTTTTTATATTTAAAGTTTCAAGTAAATCTCTTCAGTAGATTTAGAGTTATGCTCCGGACCAAAATTTACTTTGAAATTATATAAAGGGGAGATAATTCAAAAACTAAGGTAGACAGAGTTATGGTTCTTAGTCATTGCTCTTTTCTTACTTGCCATCTGTTTATATTTTAAGTTTCAAGTAAATCCCTTCAGTAGATTTAGAGTTATGCTGCAGACAAAAATTTACTTTGAAATTGTATAAAAGGGGAGATAATTAAAAAAAACTAAGGTAGATAGAGTTATGGTTCTTAGTCACTGCACTTTTTCTAGTTGCTATCTGTTTACATTCTAAGTTTAAAGTAAATCCATTGATTTGATTTGGAGTTATGCTCTGGACAAAGTTTATGACAGACTGACGCACAGACGGACGAACGAACAGACGGACGAGACCAATTACTAAAACCCCTCCGAAAAAATTTTCGGTGGGGATAAAAATGTCACTATAAGAGATAAATTGTCATGAAATTAGAAACAAGCCGTACAAAATATTTAAACACCAGAACTCAGCACGGTAATGGGAACAAGCAACACAAAAGCACAAAAAGCTCAAAGGCACCAAAAGCACAATAAGCACAAAAAGCACAAGAAAAGAGCACAAAAATTTAAACAAACGCACAATAAGCACAAAAGCAAAAGAAGAGCACACAAATTTAAACAAAACAGCTCATTTTGCTGTATGTTGTACCTGTGCTGTGGCCCTGTCCCGTGAACAAGAAAAACATTTTCAAACATTTCTATTGCATGACTGAATAAGGTTTTTTAAATTGGTAATAATTTAAGTTGGATCTAAATTCTTCTTGGAGAAAATTCCACAACACAGGGGCAGCATAACTGAAAGACTGCTTACCATAGGTTGATGTTTTTACTCTAGGAACATGTAAAATATTTGAATATATGAAGTTTTTTGAGGAATTTCTTTTAACAACTAAGTCAGTAAGAACCACAGTCCATTTAGAATTTTGTATGTTTCAATAGCCATAGTACACATTCTTCTGATGTACAGTACAGGCACCGTGTACTTAAACAAACACCACTCGCTGCGGTGTTCATCTCACTGTTTTCGCTTACCAATATGAACCCCGCGATGGGTGTTCAGCTCAAATGTCGCGGGAGCCGTTTGCCATACGGCGCGCGGGGGCCGTTTGCCATACGGCGAACACCGCGAATCATCGCGGATCCATAATATCTACAGCGGTGTTCATTCTGTTCGCTTAAAAGGGCCGTCCAACAAATAAAGCGTCGTGGGACGCGAAACGATATTTTGGGAAACTCCGAGGACTGCTTATATAGCTAAAAAATACATCCTTGTTTGACATGAGCGTGAATGGTCGAGTGGTCTAGGCGGGAGACTTTTTACTCCAGGACTCCAGGGGTCAGTGGTTCGAGCCCTGTTGATGGTTACTTTTTTTCCTTTTTTAAAATTGTATTCTTGTTTTTTTAATGGAGATTTTTTTACTTCAAATGTTTAAATTTATCCATATAAAGCATTTAAAGCATTTAATGACAAGCTTTAATACATGCCAAAATCTTTTGGACGGCCCCTTTCATTTAAAAGTGATAATGAATAATGAATTTCACACCCATGCCCATGACAGTGTTTGCTGTCTTTTTAAACGCCGCGTATTAAAGAAAACCGTGTTCGCACCTAGCTGTAGGATACCGCACCTGGAGGAGTTTTAATTGAGTGTTTGATTATTCAATTAACAGTTTTAAGCCATGGAGAACTCATAACTGATTGTAATAATCGTATTATCCCGAGTCTCTGGATTCCCTCGATACATACGTGACAACTGTCTCAATCGCATACATACAACTTCTCCCATCATTATCCATTACTCGATAACCCCATATATGCCCGATTTCTATTTTTAAAATCAAACTATGGGTGGGTAATATAGACGATAAGTCATCAACACAAACGTTTGCAATTTTCGAAAGTATCAAATGAATTTCGGCATATGATTCTATTTAAAGATTTGATGAAATAAGCGCCTAATCAGGACAGTTGTATTGCAACATGCGTAAATCACCTGACAAGGTTTGCACACGTCTTGTACAGCTATTTTAGGTTACAACTTCTTCATGAAATAAATCTTTTGTCTTGATAAAAAGCGCGCAAAAATTGGCTTGGGTGTATTTATTTGTAAATAACAATTTCGTAGCGGGTACAACATTGAGATCATTTAATTTCCATTAAAAGTTTTGTTGTGAATTTCAACTAAAGTACCGGGGTATCACGCAAATTATGATCATTATGATTATGGCATTGATCATTCCTCTAAATGAATAAAATTTAAACACTCTGTATCGTTACCGTTACGCTGTGTCAGTTCCTTCATTATTTAAACAATTATTGTATTGTATACTGACTGCACATAAGTAAGTCCAAAAAATTAGACGTAATCTACCGATTACGATGTATATCGACCTCATATTTATAGGAGTACACTCAAGTGTCGTAACATACTGATAAAAAAATTATATTTTTTATATATAATTTTATAGGAAATTGTGTATTCTTGAATCCGAAAGTTAAGCTTGATTTAATTAACGTTCATTTTATTGACGTACATTTTTCCGCATTTTAATGTACGTTAAGTCAATGACGTAACATCCGCTTTATGTTATTATTTGTATTATCCTGCTGAAGGCGTAAGCCGAAACGCTGATAAAAAAGGAAAGAAAAATATGTGTTTTTGTTGGATTTATCATACTGTAACATACAGATGCAATACGTAAATTCGGACAATACTTAAAGTCGGACACAAGTAAATAAATGATTTAATACTCTCTTGATTTCTTTGAAACTCGATATTTGTTGTTAGCAAGGGCAATTGACATGACGCCGACTTTCAATCAATTTCTTAACTAAGAACTGATCTACCAATCAGCGATCGATTAATCGGGCGCGTTAGTTAGCAACGAACTGTCCGCCATTTTCTACACAAGCTATGTATAGGTTCACTTTTATTTAAGCGAGTTTCTTTTGTTTTCCTCTTTAAAAAAGTAGATTAAAAATATTTAAACGGTGTCGATGGGGACTATGTAACTCGGACAATCGATATCCTGAAAGATTAGTTGGTGACATTTAATTTATATCGTTTCCAAAGCCGAAAAGAGATCTTGAGAAGTGTAAGAGATGTATAAATGCATGCGGTCGTCACCACGAACAACTGAACGTCAACACTGTCAAAGACAATTATAATATATTTTTATCGGATATACTAGCATATTTTAATAGTTTATGTTATCGATCTGATTATCACATAATATTTCACGTTTTTTTTAAATAGTTTTATCAGTTACTAGGTCATTAATATACAGAAGCGAGGTTCATCAGTATACTTAAAGAGAAATAAAACCCAGCACGAAGCCTCATTTGCGCTGTGTTTTATTACTCTGATAGTAATGCACGTTATTGCCATTATACATGTTATAAGAAGGTGACACATGATATATTAAATTAATAACCGTATCTACACATGTGCAGACATGTGAACGCTTTTAATCCACCTTTGAGATCGAATGCCTAGTTCTCATTTTTTTCAACGAGTTTCGTTTGATTTGTGCAAAAAAAAGCGGAAATGAAATAAGGCAAAAACGGTTTGAATAGGTTTTATGAAACTCTGACATTCGGTATCCATAAGTTAGATTAATTAAATAAATACCATTTCAAACGCGGAACTGCGGTCTTGACAAGAGCAATTGAAAGCTTCAATGTGTAGAATTACCGAGATCACCCTTATGGAGCATTAATTTATTTATAAAACTGGAAATGTTATGTTAGAAATAATTACGCATTATTAAGTATGAATTATATCACGTGGGCTTGTAAAATAATAGAGAAGATTGGTACCAACTTTACGTAAATCCCCGTTATAAATCGAGTTGTGTGTGTGTCAGAAATAAGTGAAAACGATTATATGTTTCTATTTTAATAGAATCGAATCGATAAATGCCACATAATAAGATATATTATTACTGATATAACCAATAAATGCCGAACTTGGGAGAAGTCGGTACCTGCGCCAGCGTCTGATACAGGTAGCTTTACTGAATTCCCCTTCATACAGCGCTACTTTAAATATGACAATGACCAAACTTATTGTGCTGTCTTGCACTTTCAATTATATTGATTGATAAATCTCCCATAAACAATGTTTAATATTATTAATATCAATTTTATACGTAATAACATGTGGGTACACTCGGTGTCAGAAAGCGTGTAAAACTTCACCAGTTTAAAGCGCCATTTCGTGTCAAATACACGAGTGGAAATTTTTCGTATAAAACATGGGTAAATGCTGTTGAAGAAGTGTTAATTTATTGCTAATACCAACTTCACTCGTAATAACAGGTTCGATTTCGGTCAGCGCGCAAGCGTTTGAGAGCGTTATTCATGTACCGAAAAACCCGTTATAATAAGCTGATGTTCTCTATAAACGTATATTATTTGCATTCGCAGAATAACTAAATGACACAAACTCCTTATACAAGTGTCATATGGTGTCAAAAAGTCCATAAAAATAATCCGGAATATCGCGTTAATCTACATGCAGTATATAGGCAATGAAGCTATTTTGGTGTTAGCTTGTCTAGGATTGCTTCCCGCTGAGCCACGTGATTAAGTGGGCGGAGCGATCATAGATAAAGCGTCATGTCAATTGCATTGATTAACACCATAAAAGTTAATAGTATTGATAATCTGAACGCTTTATTTACGTTTCTGACTTTACGCACTGTCCGAATTTAAGTACGCATACATGTGCACATACATGTAATATCTGTATGTAGTATATAATTTTCTTTTGAACATTTACATTTAAAACGCATAAATGACTCTCGCAGACAGGTGTTTTTGGTGGCTGTGCAGAATCGCGGTGATTACGGGTGTTCCTGTTAATGTAAGCGAGTAATCGCTGCGATTTCGGTTGTTCGCCAAACACCCCGGTCAGTAGCGTGTCTGCCCCCCGCGAAAAGTCACCCATCGGGAAAAGTGAACACCGCTGACAGGCGTTTTTTTTTAAGTACACGGTGCCTTTACTGTAAAGAGATGGGATTTTAACTTTTTGTAGCAAATCATGGTAAGATGAATAAAAATCATTGTACACAAATCTGAGTGCCATTTCTTGCAGTCTTTCCATTTTCCTTGTATTGTTTTCAGAACAGAAATGCCAGGCCATTGGGCAAAAATTGATATTTGATAACATAAAAGTATGAAACACTGTCAATTTATTTAGCTTATTTAGATTTTTACCTATTCTTTTCGGATATTTAATTGCTCACCAGCTTTTTTACAAATATTCCCAATATGATCTTCAAAATTTAGTTTATAATCAATATCAACACCAAGAAGTTTTACTGTTTCATCACAAATTATGGTGTTGTTTCCAATTTTGATGATGGGGTTTTTACTAAAAGATATTTTGCGTACTGCTATGTCCTGAAATATATCTGGATTAGCTTGCATTTTATTAATTCTGAACCAGTCGATGTTACTTTCATTTTGTAGAACTTTGATAACTTCATTGAATCTGGTAAATGAAAAGATAAGGTGTTGTCATCAGCATAACTATATAGTGAGCTTTTATGAATATAAAAGAAAATGGCATTTATAAACATGTTGAAAAGAAGAGGCCCAAGAATGGACCCTTGTGGTACACCTTTACTTATGCTAGCCCAAGAACTTACAATATTCCCAACCTTATTTTGTTGTTTTCTGTTTTTTACATGTAGGTAAGATTGTAGGAGGCTGGTGGAACACCATGATAATCCATACTCATTTAATTTTGATAATAATAGTTCATAGATCCATTAAAATTGCAGCAATATATTCGTTATTATCCAGAGCCTTCCTCCAGTCCTCCAACAATCTTTGTAAAGTGGTTTGGCACCAATAGCTAAAAGCACATAAATAATTGTCAAAAATATTTTTGAAATACGCAGTCACTTGTTCAGAAAGAACTTTTTCAAAAATCTTATATGGAATACCATGGTAGGTAATATGCTTACTTGTCTATAATTACCTGTAGTTTTTTGTAAAGCATCATTTTTCTTATTTAAAAGAGTGACTTGAGTCTGTTTTGGGTTATCTGGAAAACATGAAGTAGAGATTGAAAAGTTTACCAAATTTGTAATAGGCTCAACTTATGCTGGTTTACCAAGTTTTAGACGTTTAACAGAAATTTTATCAGCTCCTGTAGCTTTTTTGCTATTAAATTTGTCTATGATTTTAGTAATTTCCATTTGGTGTTCGAAGTTAAAATTGTCTGAAGTAAAAAAAAATCTTTTATTTTGTGTCAGGCTCGGGTGATTGTTTGGGTCAAAGACATAATCTTTACCAATATCATTTGCAACAGTTGTAAAGAAGTCTTTAAAAAAATCTCAGAAACATCCTGATCATTCAAAATCATTTTATCGTTTTCATTAAGTATGATTTTGGGGTTTTCAGCCAAATATTTTTAGACATATAATGGTAAAAGTTTGAAGACTTACATCCAACTTAACATCTTTCTTGAAAGTAATTGTTGACTTTTTTTTTTTAATTTGTCTACAAGGTTTCTACATTTTCTATACTTTTCCCAGTTTTTAGAGTTCCTACATTTAAGATATTTATTATACTAGTAGTACTTTTTCTTATTATATATTGCTTTCTTAAGATCTCTATTCATGTAAGATAATTGGTTGGCTTTTTTATACATCTTCTTTGTAGGAACATGCTTATCCATTATTTCAGTAACTCTACATTCTAAATTGCTATAAACAGTATTTATGTATGCCTTTGTTTTTTGTAAAATTGATGGATCTGGAATAACAAGAGCACCGCCTTGCGCGTGCAGACCGCTCACCTATTTTCTTTTTAAAGGTGAAGGGACTCAAAATTTTAATCACAAAGGAGGGAGGGGTGGAGTGAAGAGGGGTGTTTAGTGTGGGTGTGTGGACATATATTACATTATCTTCCAAAAATGCGGAAAAAATGAAAAAAAAATCGGGGTGGGGTGGGTGGGTGGGGGGAGGGGTTTCTTGGGTGCGATGGTTGGACGGTATTTCAAATATAAAATAATATAAATAAATATTTGTGTTTTTTAACCGTTTCAAAAAAAATTGGGGGTGGGGTGGGGGTGGGGTAAAGTGTGAGGGTGTGGTGGTCATTTGTGAGATGATCTTAAAAAAAAATTAGGGGGGGATTCGGGGGGGAGAGGGGGAGGGCACGGGGATGGTTAGGGTGGAGTCGATTGTGGTATGTCAGGTAAGAGTAGTTTTGTCAAAGTATCAATCAAATCTAATCATAAATAAAGAAGTTATGGCAATTTTAGCAAAATTTAATAATTTGACCTTGAGAGTCAAGGTCATTCAAAGGTCAAGGTAAAATTCAACTTGCCAGGTACAGTAATCTCATGATAGCATGAAAGTATTTGAAGTTTGAAAGCAATAGCCTTGCTACTTTAGAAGTAAAGTGGAACGAAACACAAAATGTAACCATATATTCAAAGTTACTAAGTCAAAAAAGGGCCATAATTCCGTAAAAATGCAACTTGTCTGTACCCTTATGATAGTTTGCGAGTGTTCCAAGTATGAAAGCAATATCTATGATACTTTAGGGGTAAAGTGGACCAAAACACAAAACTTAACCAAATTTTCAATTTTCTAAGTATAAAGGGCCCATAATTCCGTCCAAATGCCAGTCAGAGTTACATAACTTTGCCTGCACAGTAACCTTATGATAGTTAATAAGTGTTGCAAGTATGAAAGCAATAGCTTTGACACTGTAGGAATAAAGTGGACCTAAACACAAAACTTAACCAAATTTTCAATTTTCTAAGTATAAAAAGGGCACATAATTCTGTCAAAATGCCAGTCAGAGTTACATAACTTTGCCTGCCCAGTCCCCTTATGATAGTTAGTAAGCGTTGCAAGTATGAAAGCAATAGCTTTGATACTTAAGGAATAAAATGGACCTTAACACAAAACTTTACCAACATTTTCAATTTCTAAGTATAAAAAGGGCACATAATTCTGTCAAAATGCACTCCAGTGTTATCTAACTTTGCCTTCCCAGTCCCCTCATGATAGAAAGTAAGTGTACCAAGTTTGAATGCAATAGCATTGATACTTTCTGAGAAAAGTGGACCTAAACGCAAAACTTAACCGGACGCCGACGCCAACACCGACGCCAAGGTGATGACAATAGCTCATAATTTTTTTTCAAAAAATAGATGAGCTAAAATAGTTGAGAGATCATTGTTAAAAGAATCTATATCAAAATTTGTTAAAACTTTGTACTGAATTTTTTGTTTCTCATTTTTTGGGGTAGAATTATTAATGACTGTGCAGATCATAATTTGATGAGCATGGTTCTTAAATGACATGTTTTAATCTGAGAATTTGCTGAGATAACCTTTATTCACCCACTTTAATTTTCAGTCAGTATAATCGGACATTCATAAATCCAGTTTTGTCCAGATTGTTTGCTTACATTGTACATCACTTTCATTTTGCGTACTGGGATAAACAATAACCCCACTTGCCAAACATCACAGGTCATTTCGGGTGTAACCATTCTCTATTGAATTTGCTTTGAACTGCCGAATACACTATAGTCCACACATGAAGGTGTGGTATACAATTATAACTGTAAATGTCACAAGTCAATACTGACCTATCTCAACAATCTTTGAGCAATAGATACAGTGTAAAAATCTCGCTTTAAATTGAGAGGTAAAGATCCCTCAGTCTGTCAAAATGCACTACTATTGAGCCCTTGCTTTCCATGAGGATGAATGACTTCATATCTTACATGGGGTCTAATTTGTCTATGCTTTCTTGAACAAAAAACTTGGCAATGGTTTTCTGAATACAAATTTAAGTATATGCATTTGAAAATACTTACATGGAATAATGTTTTGTGTTATACCAGTGAATAATATATTGATATAACAGATTATTAAATAAGGTAGGTAAATAGATTGTTTTGAGATTGCCAAACTATGCTAATGCATCCAAATACATGCAATAATAATCTGATAAGTTATATTGCGGTCAGGATCTTTGGACCCCTTCAAACGGGATATATTGGAGTTGCCGTGTAGTAAGTAAGTGTACCAAGTTTAAATGCAATAGCTTTGATACTTTATGAGAAAATTGGACCTAAACACAAAACTTAACCAGACGCAGACGCCAAGGTGATGATAATAGCTCATAATATTTTTTTAAACAAGAGATGTGTTTGTCAGAAACACAATGCCCCCTATTGCGCCTCTTTGAAGCCATAAATTTGACCTTGAAGGATGACCATGACCTTGACCGTTCACCACTCAAAACGTGCAGCTCCATGAGATACACATGCATGCCAAATATCAAGTTGCTATCTTCAATATTAAACAAGAGCTGTCAGAGGTCAGCGCGCTAGACTATTCGAGTGCTTGACAGTATATGCAAGCCATCATGGAGAAGGGGGTTTAATGTGGGTGTGTGGTCATTTAATAGATGATCTTTCAAAACTAAGAAAAAAAGAAGTAAAAAAAAAATTTCTTGGGGGGGATTCTGGGGTGGGGCGTGGGGGATGGTTTGGGTGGAGTCCATGGTGGTATGTCAGGTAAGTGTTGTTCTGTCAAAGTATGAATCAAATGTGATCAGAAATACAGAAGGTATGGCAATTTAAGCAAAATTTATTAATTTGACATTGAGAGTCAAGTTCATTCAAAGGTCAAGGTCAAATTCAACTGGCCAGGTACAGTACCCTCATGATAGTAAGAAAGTTTTTGAAGTTTGAAAGCAATAACTTCGATACTTTAGAAGTTAAGTGGATATAAACACAAAATGTAACAAAATATTCAAAGTTACTAAGACAAAAAAGGGCCATAATTCCATTAAAAAGCCAACCAGAGTTATGCAACTTGCCCTGTACAGTCCCCTTACGATAGTAAGCGAGTCTTCCAAGTATACCAGGTGATGTGTTTGTCAGAAACACAATGCCTTCTATTGTGCCGCTTTGAAGCCATAAATTTGACCTTTGACCTGTAAGGATGACCTTGCCTTTTACCAAAATGTGCAGCTTAGTAAAACACACTAAGTTACCCTGTGACCTAATTTTTGACACGGCATGACCCATATTATAACTTGACATCATCTAGATACAACTTTTGACTAAGTTTGGTGAAGATCAGATGAAAACTACTTGCATTAGAGAGCGGACACCATGCTGAATGTTTAAAACGAACTAAGTGAACCCGTGACCTAGTTTTTGACCTGCCATGAACCATAATCGAACTTGGCCTTGACATCATCTAGATACAGCTTCTAACCAAGTTTGGTGAAGATCAGATGAAAACAACTTGAATTAGAGAGCGGACACTTAATACGGACAGACAACCGACCGACCGACAGACAAGCTCACTCCTATATACCCTCTAAACTTCGTTTGTGGGGGTATAATGACCAGATTAACTGTTTGATTTGTACGTCCAGTGTGTTGGAAATCATATGTGGATTATCCGATGCCAAGTGACTTCCACCATTTGTAGAACAGACGTAAAACTGCTGGTTAGGGGCGTTATTTAAGCCTGGACATCCATTAACGGATGCGCTGGGACATATATAAAGATTTTGCAGACACTATTCGGTACTACCGGTATAACACATTTTAGACAATTGGCTAGTGAACCTTTTCTTTTTTCAGAAATTAGCTGTGACACGTGACGCCAGACTCAAAATGCATACATGTGACAATTAACACCAAATTGTAATACTCTATGTCCATCATTTGCTGGGTCCAGACTGAGCAGTTCGGGCTAGTAAACTTTGGTTCGGGCTAGTGAAAACTTCCATCTGGTAGCCTGAACGGGCTACTGGTTTGAAAAGTGAAATTCGAACACTGTATGCATGTAAAGAAGTACAGACAAGTTCACATCAGAAAAACTGAAAGATTTGCAGTACGAAGACCACCCATTATCCACTGGTTGAGAAAGGGATAGAATTACCTTGTGCTTTTCAAAGCATCTCATACACTGATGGGCAGTAACGCAGTTTGGCCCCAGATATTTAGCACAGTCCTGACATCTAGCCACTGCCATCTCTTTTGCCTTGCAGCTGGTACAGATTGCCTGCATATCCTGCCTGTCCGACAGTTCAATGAGATCAGCAAGGACATAGTCTGGGGTTAGGTCAGACACGCCATTCGGTGGAATTACTGTCACCTGCTTGCACTTCTCACATTCCAATGAGTAACAAGACGATCCATCTTCTGTTTTATCTTCGATCTAAAATAAAGTTATTATCGCAAACATAGTCAATGACATTGTATTCTGGATAATTGCATACAGAGAATCATAACATTTAGAACATTGAATTGAATGAAGATCACGAACTGTTCAAGATTAAAATAAAATGACATCTGTTACACACAATGAAAAACTTTTTCTAAAACCAGGATGAATCAAGAAGAAGAGAGAACATGTGCTTCATTCTCAAAGTACAGTATTCACTTACCGCAGGTAGACCTGAGGGCTATTTAAAAATATGAAATACAATGTCAGTTGCCAATAATATCCAACAAGGGGTCTTCAAACAGAAAGAACAGAAAATTTATAAAACGCCAACTTACCTGCTTTTCCAAACAGTTCATACAAAAAATGTGCAGACAGTTTAACACCATAGGCTGCTTTATCCTGTTTTTGCAAGAAGGGCAGGTTTGTCTGTTTTCAGGCAAGGGAGAACACAGATTGCTGGTCATTTTACAACCTGCAAACACAATAATACAATCAGTCAGGTAGTTCCAGATCACTAGCGTAAATAATGGTGTCAATATTTTTTAAAGAAAGCAGTTGCTTTCAAAATACTTGGAATGTTGAGGCAAAGTATTTCATCTTTCAGGCCATATTAATTGAATAATACTTTCCAACACATTTCTGATGCAAATTTGAACTTATTCACTTGCATAAAGTCGGCTAGTTCTGAATCGAGTGCGGTAATTTCAGATCACTCGGACTTTTTAGAAGATGTAGGTCAGGGAGCATCTCAAAACTTATTTTGACTGTCAAAACAAATGATGTATATATATATATATATATGTGTGTTGCCATAGCAACCAGAATTTTTGATGTAGGTACAAAATGAAAAGATGTGCATAATGTCCATATTGCCATCTATCCGTGTTTCAAGTTTCGTGTTAACGTAATATATGAAGAACTTTTAAAGTTATCGCAGGATCAAGAATACCACCTGACCATTTTCAGCAGTTTTTCCAGTCTATTTGTTGCCATAGCAACCAGAATTCTTGACGTAGAAACAAAATGAAATGATGTGCATAATCTCTATATTGCCATCTATCCATGTTTCAAGTTTCATGAAACAATATGTAGAACTATCAAAGTTATAACAGGATCCACTATTTTCAGCAATATTTCTAGTCTATATGTTGCCAAAGTAACCAGAATTGTTGAAGGAACAAAATAAAATAACATGCATAATCTCCATATTGCCATCTATCTATGTTTCAAGTTTTATGACAAAATATGAAGAACTTTTAAGGATCAAGAAAAGTGTGTCAGACAGACTGACCGACTGACAGACAGAATGCAAACCATAAGTCCCCTCGAGTTTCACCGTTAGGGGACAAAAAAACATCACATAGGTTCATTTGTTTCGGTTTAACAACTGCCTCACAATTTATAAACATTATAGGGTGTGCGTCTGTACACGAGGCCAATAAATTCGTTGGAGAGTATTTATGTATTAATTTGAAATGGATTCCTAAGCATTCTTGGTTATATTAAACAAACACAAATACTTAGTAAAAGCAATTTATTGATAAACTCAAGATACCTTCTTGGGAAATAACATAGCATGATAACATTTAACAACAATAGATTCACAATAATGTAAAAAGAAATGTCTGAAATTATGACATATATGTTTATGATTTTTTTATTTTATTGATGACTAGAAAATATGTTTATAACTAAGGTCTTAAAAATTACAGAACTTTATATAAATGTATTTATAACAAGGGCTGTTTGTAAAACATGCATGCCCCCCATATGGGCTCTCCGTTGTAGTGACAGCAATTGTGTGAATATGCTTTTTGTCACTGTGACCTTGACCTTTGACCTAGTGACCTGAAAATCAATAGGGGTCATCTGCGAGTCATGATCAATGTACATATGAAGTTTCATGATCCTAGCCATAAGCGTTCTTGAGTTATCATCCGATAACCATTTTACTATTTCGAGTCACCGTGACCTTGACCTTTGACCTAGTGACCTGAAAATCAATAGGGGTCATCTGCGAGTCATGATCAATCTACCTATCAAGTTTCATGATCCTAGGCATAAGCGTTCTTGAGTTATCATCCGAAAACCATTTTACTATTTCGGGTCACCGTGACCTTGACCTTTGACCTAGTGACCTGAAAATCAATAGGGGTCATCTGCGAGTCATGATCAATGTACCTATGAAGTTTCATGATTGTAGCCATAAGCGTTCTTTAGTTATCATCCGGAGACCATTTTACTATTTCGGGTCACCGTGATCTTGACCTTTGATATAGTGACCTGAAAATCAATAGGAGTCAACTGCGAGTCATGATCAATCTACCTATCACGTTTAATGATCCTAGGCATAAGCGTTCTTTAGTTATCATCCGGAGACCATTTTACTTTTTCGTGTCACCGTCACCTTGACCTTTGACCTAGTGACCTGAAAATCAATAGGGGTCATCTGCGAGTCCTGATCAATCTACCTATCAAGTTTCATAATCTTAGGCATAAGCGTTCTTGAGTTATCATCCGAAACCATTTTACTTCTTCGGGTCACCGTGACCTTAACCTTTGACCAAATGACCTCAAAATCAATAGGGATCATCTGCGAATCATAATCAATGTACCTATGAAGTTTCATTATCCTAGGCCTAAGCATTCTTGAGTTATCATCCGAAAACCATCTGGTGGACGGACCGACATGAGCAATACAAATATACCCCCTCTTTTTCGAAGGGGGGCATAAAAATGACAAACACTGAACAGGTTGAAATCGATCATTATTTTCTGGTTTCAAGTTATTGTTTGTTTAGAATCTCTAGTTTGTGCTCTGAGAAATGAAACGTTCCTCTCAGAAAGCTTGTGTTGTCTCCACTGGGCAGAGGCAATAGCATTGAGCAACATTAGATTGTATAGTATAGTATATTTTATGCAAGTGAAAGTGTGTGATCTCAGGTAGGGTTCATTTTATTTATTCCTACATCTTGTTTTATATGTTGTTGCTTGGAAACAGTGTACTGTGAATATTGTAGTACATATGTATATTATATGCAGGTGTCCTTCATTGTGTGATCTCAGGTAGACCATTTAATTTTGTTTTATTTTTTACTTTTTGCTTCCTTTGTTGTTATGTTTTTTTACAAAAATCTGTGATCAAAAGCTAGTTTTGTTATATTGCTATGAACATTAAATAAACAATTGACAGTTCAAGTTCGTTTTGAGACCGTCCCTAGTCATAAAGTGCACTTGCTGTCACGTGATTTGCTATAGACGAGTAAACGCGTGACCTCACGCGCACCTGCAAAGTTTAGACTCCGCTCACTGGTTGGCAAAAAGAGATGGAATTCAAATAAGCGCATATAGAAAAGGTGAACATAATCATGGATTTTATTGATAATTATGCACTATATGAAATGTAATTTTATCAATTATATCTGAATAAAACATCAGCATGCAAGGCAATGCATTTTAGGAACGATTATTTATATTGTTGTTATTATTTGTTTTTACTAAACACGAACTCGGGAGTAGAACACAATCTACGAGCTCGGTATGTGGTTACCACAAAAATCTCTCTGCTTAGCACATCACTCTAGATAATAATAATAATATATCGATTTCATGTACGCAACATATATAGTTCTGATGTGAACCTTAATAGTCTATGTCTGTAAAAACTTACCATGTTACACATTAAATTAATTCTCTCCATAAATGTTATTTTTATTTATTTAATTGTTCACACCAATTTTGGCAGTTTGTTTCATCATTTTTAACCTGGTGTTTGATTGCATCTTTGTTCATCACAAACCGATCACGTTATGATCGGATACTGTCCAGACAATTACAAAGTAAACATGGTGTCATAAACCCAGGGACCTATACTTGGGGTGCCTGCATAAACCACATGTGACAGATGATTTTATGGTCATTAAACACAATTTATGATACGTCCATGTCATCTCTTGGCATATTGAGCAGTTATTTAAGCCAAATGTTATAGCCAAATTACGTAACAGTAGCTTTAATAAAATATGTTAACATATTTAAAAAATGAAGATATTAGTCATGCTTTTTTCTGCCTATCTCACGGGTCCGATAGTCGGACCCATTTCCAATGCCAAATATACATATTTTTCCCATTTCTAAAAAAATACAATTAAAAAAAATAATATATTTTTTAGAAAAAAGTGTCGTATGACGTATGATTATTAGACTCTATATCTCAATTTTATTTTGTAAACAACCTACAAAATATATAACCATAATTTATATGAATTTTATCCAAAATGACTGGAAAACTCCCTGCCCAAATAATGCTTTTGTCGATGAAAATTATTCCCAATTTGGAAGATTTGGCGACTCGAAAAATCCCAATTTTGCTAGGTACTTTTTCCCAAAATAGACAGAAAAAAGGCCTGTTAGTCTGCAATGGAATAGTATGATTAAGTGTATTTGCCATGTTAATCGTAATATACAGTATATAAATATTACATGGCTGACAAGGTGACAGTAAATCTGTCAACTTGAGGAAATACTGTCAACCAAGGCAAAGCTAAGGTTGACAGTATTTTTCCGAAAGTTGACAAATTTACTGTCACCCTGTCAAACATGTAATATTTATTTTATTATACCAGACAAACTTTTCGAACATGAACAATTTATAAGAACCATGAACAATTTTAATATTCAATAATTGTATTTAAATTCAGCAATGAATAACAATTTATATTTTGATAACAAAAATAAAAAGTACACTGGTTAACACAGTCAATTTCTTATCACTTTAGTATGCAATTTATGACGTTGTAAACAGACGACAAAATGGCAAGCAATATTGCCAGTTAACGTTTTACTACGATAAGCGAGGAGGATTCGAAGGTTATCACAGTCTATTTCTTATCACTTGTTCGGTAAAATAAAATAAATAGTACATGTCTGACAGGGGTCACCCTGTCAGACATATAATATTTATTTTATTATACTGAACAAACATTACAAACATGAACAAAAAAAGAACCATGAACAATTTTAATATTACATAATTGTATTTAAATTCAGCAATGGATAACTATTTATATTTTGATAACAAAAAAGTACACTCAGTGACTGGTTATCACAGTCAATTTTTATCACAGAAAATAAAAAAAATCAATAGTTAAACAGTATTACTATTTAAACAGTATTAAACAGTATCTTTTTGTTTTAGCAAGTCAATTCAGTGATAGTGAAAATGCAATTGACAGTTGCTAAAGTTGAACTGAGGAGCAGTTCTGCGAATGTCTGTGAGTCTATTGTAACTCTGCAGTGCTGAATCACTTGCTGTTGAACAACATTTGGACTACTGACTACTGGCAATGCACTCTGATTACTGATAACTGGCAATGCACTGTGATTACTGACAACTGGCAATGCACTCTGATTACTGACAACTGGCAATACATTTTGATTACTGACAACTGGCACTGCATTTTGAATACTGTCATTATTAGTTACATGTAACAACTCTTCCAACGCATTATCATCTGAGAAAATATTTAACAAGTCTTGTTCAAACAGTTCATTCATGTCATTATCACTTTTTACAGTGGCGTTATCTTTTTTATTTGAAAATGGCTTGCTTAGACAACCTGACAGTCACATAGCGCGTTGCTGATCTTCACTTAAATGTGTAGAATTACTTCGTATCGAAGCTTCTGATTTGTGGCCTGAAGCCGTTATTATGTGCCGGGCTTCGAAACTATGTTTATCAAGTTTTGTAATATATGTAGCCCTCAAGCAATGGTTAGTGTACACTTTTGAAAGTCCAGCCTGTCTGGAAATGCTAGACATCATAACAGATAACGTATTCTTTCCTAATGTTGCAGCACAATACCAAATGTCACTGGTCTCTTGAAATGATTCTAACGGTCTTTGCCATAATGCTTCGAGTTTGGGGTTCAGTTTAGATAGGTACTTCTCAAAGCATCGGACTGGGCAGAACGTACTGCCAGGCTGCTCGTAGATCTTTCCTTCTCCTGTTGTATCATCAAGCGTATCATCAATACTAAAAAGATGAATTCATTTAATTAGAAACTGGTCTGACATTTAAAATTGCCTGAAACTGAAAATATATATGTTTGCTAAAAGATTATGCGGTTTCACCACTAAAATTCCATGTCATTTATGTTTTCTTTACTCTGTCAAACAAATTAAAAGCAACCTTTTATAGTTAAATTCTTTGCAGCAACTGCCAGCTTTTAGTAAAATTACTACCATTTGAATGGTTGACATTATATTTTTGTTTTAATTGAACCTACCCGTGATTTTTTGTTGATTCTGCCATGTCCTGGTGTATGAACTTTCTCCCGGTTGAATCAGTTGTTATAGCAAATGTAAACTTCGTCATGGATCGTGTTAATATTAAACGGTACACTGTTGCCACCTAATTTTTCCAGATCGCTGTCGGATATTAGATCTACAGGTTTGTGGTCGACACTCCCATGTCCACTTCGCTTAAGCTGCTTTTGACTTGTAGGTTTCATTACTTGATAAAAATTGCTGGTCTTTCAAATTAATGTTATACGTGCTTAAGAGTTGCTTGGAAATTCCATACTTCAGACTGTCCAAAGATTTTTTCTTTAGTTGCTCGCCGTTTTTCGGATGTACAGATGCATAGAAAAAGCGTAACAGGTTGTTTAGTTCCGCTGGATTTTCCACGAGATCACCAAGATCCATTGGAACAAAGAAATTCGTTGAACAGGTTCACACCATGTTTAACTACACTTTTAGTGTTTTTAGAGTCCTTGTCATGATCCTATGCCTTCAAATTCTCCTCGCTTATCGTTGAAAAACGTTTACTGGCAATATTGCTTGCCATTTTGTCGTCTGTTTACAACGGAAAGGCAAACCTGCGTACTGCGCATGCGCGTATGGGACAGTATAATTTTCGAACATTCCGCATTTGATTGCTAAGGCAGCGGGATACAGTATTTTTTGTCAGTATTTTTTTTTACCGCTGGTGGCACGTGGTTGCAATGGCAGAGGGATACAGTATATTTTGGACAGTAAATTTATTCCCGCTGGGTCTGACAGTATTTCTATGTCACATTGGCCTATGGGAGTTTAGCATTGTGAATAAAAGTGAGGTATAATAATGTTTAATGACTATACATTTAAAAAAAATTACTGCTACACAATAAATATATTTAACGATTACCGACAAATATAAAATTGGCAATTACCTGTTACAGCAGTGCACGAAACACCATCATGAAAACAAGCGATCAAAAATACTTGCGTAAAATAAATTTAATATATAGTGTAATTTATCATAAAATGCTTGATTGTGTAACATGAATCACTCCTTATCACTAAGTAAAAAATCCAATATACATGCAAAGACTTCAATTTGCTTAATAAGCAGTGTTTATTCCATTTGTATTGCTTAAAATTATGTATATTGTCATTCAATGGAAACGAAACGAAAATTCATTCAATGGAAAAGAAAAGGATAAAATTTAACAATTGTTATGTTTTCACATTTTTTAGGGCTTTGTTAAATAATTCATTAAATGCACCTATTACACATTCAATCGCTGATGAAAATAACAATATCCACACCACTTATAATTGTGATCAAATAAATACATGTTTCATTATTTTTTAAATATCATTTATAAAAGTCATACTATAAGAAAGAACACGGCTTGTTTATTTGTTTTGTTTTGTGGAATTTTCAGTTTTTAGTCTTCCGTTCACGTCTACTCAGATGCTAATAACTAATTAGTATTTTAATAAAGACGAAAAAATATTTATCAATATATTTGTACTAAATATTATTTATTTGCGCTATCATTTAATTGATTTGATGTTTATTTTGGATTATTTTATTGTTTTATTGACTAAACAAAAGTCCTTTATACATGTTTAACATTACTGTAACCAGTGTTTTGCAAACCAGTCATTGCGCATGCGCGGAAAATCCCGAATGTAAACAATAACAATTTACTCGTCTATTGGAGAATATTGACCGGAAATGGAGAAAGTTTTCGGTTTAGGCATAACATGAACACTCATTTATATTTAAAACCAAATTCAAAATCAAGGTAAGTGAAGCATAGAGGTTAAAATTATATGTAATATGCCCTAGATCCAAAATTGAAATCGATCGCCGTTTTAAAATATACATGGGTAGTTTCGATAGTGATTCGGAACTGACGACCTGACAGTAGGACAATGTTAAAAGTTTCGGACGGACGGACAGACTGCCGCCCTTTGGGGGCATAAAAATAGCATATATAGATTTATGGGTAATCTGTGAAAATATCCCTTTAAATTGATTTAACCTTGGATTCATTTCCAAAACATTTACACAATTTCAGTTTTGTTTATACCTCCCGCGTTTGCCCCGCTTCTGAATGGCCACATTCAACTTACGTTTAAAAATGCATCCCACTAAATGAATTGTTAAACACCACTAAAACTGACAACTATAGCGTAGACTTTTGACTGGTTTCGAGCATTTCACTTATCTAATCATTCATAACTTGTTCATAGTTTTGAAAAATAGCAATTAAGAGAGTTTAAATAAAAAAACAGAAATTATTGATCATTTTCCAACAAACCACGGTCTAAGAAAAATGTTCGTTAACTTATAATCATCAATATAACTCTCAACGAGGTACCTTGGATTAACAATCCCATTCGCCATATGATTCGGAAGCGCAGAAGACTACACAGAATCGCAAACAAACGCAAATAATTATACAGCTTGGGCCCATTTTGGAAACTCACGGAACCAAACAACTTCTTTAATCAGAAAAGCTAAAGCAGATCATCTCAAAAGGACACTTGATCAAAACCACTCCGATAATATCACAGCCAAGATATGGTACCAACTGGCTGAACGGCTTACCTCAAGGCATATCTCGAATCCTATACCAACACTTCTTTGCCAAGACAAGGTAGCTGATACTGATGAGGATAAGGCAGCTGTACTGAACGCTTACTTCTGCGAACAATCAACCTTAGAAAATCTCCACAGTCAACCCCATTATATTCCTAATTTCACTAGTGCCTCAATTATACTTTCTGGACAAGATGTTAAAGAGGCTATATCTGTCCTCGACCCAACTTAGTGCTAGTAGCCCGGATTTAATCAGCCGAAAACTACTAAAAGGGGATGCAACGAATTGTCTACCCCACTATGTCTCTTTTCAACAAGCTTTTATTCAACTTAAATTCCTCTACTTCTTAAAAACTTGCTTCTGTCACGCCCATATTTAAGAAACATGAACCCTCTCAACCGTCAAACTTTCGGCCAATTTCCCTGCTGAGTTGCATATAAAAACTCATGGAGCGTTGTGTACACAAACACGTTAACAATTTCGTTTAATTATGCCCCGCAATATAGGCGGAGGGATATTGTTTTAGCGTTGTCCGTCCGTCCTTATTTCCGTCCGTCCGTCCGTATTTCCGTCCGTCCGTCCGTCCGGCACTTTTGTGACCGGAGCCATATATTGGAAGTGCTTCGGCGGATTGCATTGAAACTTGGTATGAGTATATATATGGATAAGATGATGATGCATGACAAATGGCATTGTACACCATCTGTTAATAACGGAGTTATGGCCCTTTGTATCTTAAAAAAATGCTTTTTTATTGTCAAATATTCACTTTTGTGCCCAGAAGCAAATTGGCGGGGGATATCAATTCCACGAATTTGCTTGTTTCTGAAGTTTTAGATTCCCAAAAACTTTTCTTTATAATATACGCAGACACACCACTATTTCTCTTAGCCTTTTTATTACATTTCGGGCGAGGGCACGTAAAACAATGAAAGCCTTCTTTGTCAACATTGTCAGTTCTTTACTCAAGGTTTCAGAAAAATACAACAGATCATAGTCATTTACAAATTGTAAATAATCGGCGTCATTTAATTTACGTAAGAGTCCCTGGATGTTCCAAAAGATACAACGGAGCTCCTTCTCGTTGCATTCCTATTGGGCCGCTTCTCCTTTAGGTTGCAGGAGATCGGTTCCTGTTGTGGTGTTGCGGCAGTTCCGGTACTGCACCCGGAGGGGGCTGTTGTGAGTGTAGCGAACCCTATTGATGTTCAGCACGTCGTATGACAGGGACACATCCTTAACCTGCTGTCGGGCTTGTACTATATATGGCATGAGCTTTTTCCGTCGGTCCTGCATGGCCTTCGAAAACTGGTCGCTAACGCTCACACTAGAGTCTCGCCTTTGAGTTCGGGCAGAGTCCTTAATTTTACATTTATCGCCATAAAAGTTAAATTTGACAACCAGTGGGCACATTTTCCCGTGTTCAAATTTACCAACCCTATGGGCTCTATCAATTATAATATCTACTTTGAATTATACAATTTTGAGGTAATTTTCACGGAAATTTAGAAGTTTGGCCATGCAATTTTCGGACTTGCGCGTCTAAAACGATTGCTCTTCTAAGCGGGGGTAATCACGTGATAGTCAACATGGCGACGTCTATGCCGAGGCAGTTATTTTTCGCTGTTTTATACCCTTTATTACCTGTGTTTATATTTTAAATGACGCTCACTTTCCAGCCCGATCAATAAAAAGATGATTATTATTAAACTTCGCTTTATATCTCGACTTTACTCCCCGAAAATTTTCTTACTGGAGCCCTAATTAGGTCATCCCGCTAAGAAATTTCGCAGCGAGTTAAGTCGAGATAAAGACCGAATATTAGTATAAAATATACGTCAGTAACTTTCTTGCTGATATAACTGGAAAGTTAGTTGAATTAAAAAACATATTACAAGAAATAAAGGTTATAAAACGGCGAAAAAAATCTGCCTCGGCACGGACGTCGCCATCTTGACAATCATGTGATTACCTCCTCTGTCTTCTAGCACATTGAAAAATAGCATGTTGTCTGTCATTGAGCGTGATTGAAGATCTATGATGTCCTCGCTGAGCTGTGAATTAAGGCTGTTTAATGAATCTATTTTTCCTGAAAGAATCTTATTTTGTTCACATTGGCCACTCACAAGCTTTTCAAATGTTTGATTTGTGATTGTTATTCATCTCTATTTTAACTTTCAAAAGAACGACTTTTTTTCTATTTCAAACAGTTTATTTTCATTTCGGTAAACTTGGAATCTAAAGTACTCAACCTGCTTTCGATCACTGACATTTAAAAAAAAGTTATCGCTTCAATTTGTTCCAGTTTGCCTAATTTAGAGTATCTTCTGTCTATTTTCCATGGAGCAAAGTGTTTTCAAGATTTCGCTGCACAGACCTTGGTCTAGGGATGTAGTTGCACATGCAATAGGTTGCTGCGATTGTGCGAACGGAAATACCGCGGGCCCTGGGTTTTGAATCAGATATTGTATTTGCGGGGCGACATAGTGGTCGGGAAATGGGAGGCTACTCCGAATGGTGACACACCGGGTGTCGGTGTAGGATAGGTGTCCGACGGTGCACTTTCCTTTTGAGGCGGTGTGCTGTTGGGCATAATTTGACATTTGTCAGGTTGGTTAGACATAGTACCCGGAGACGCTTCTTCCTTTGATCGTTTTTGCCTTTTGTCATCGGTAATATTTATTGATGGTATCGTTAGAAACTATCATACTTTGTCCATAATAACGCAGGTCAAGCCTAAGTCGGATTAGGCTTTTGTTCTCACTCTTCCTCCTCGTGACAGTTTTCAACCGTTTATAATCCACTTAAAATTGCACAAGAATTTCACAGGAAGACTTCACCATGTTTTTACGTGCACAGTCTCAGCGAATAGTGCTCAGATAAACTTGAATAGCTTACATTTTTGAGAATAAGGCAGATATAGACAGATACAGACATTTATTTACCTCTACAAAGTGATTTTTCCCTTCAACAATAACCTTCATTTATGTATAATTCCGTAGAGAAAATACACTTTCCAATATTCACGCCGGAACACTAAATTGCTTGGCCACAATTAATATTATTCCACAGAGGACAGAAAAACGTGACCACTCTCGGTGACAGTTTGTTTATCAAGTGTTCAATAAACATGTATAACGAAATGCATAATAATCATGGTCTTAAAGTGTATATATATATACTTAGCTATGTATACATTTTAAGACCATGATAATTATGCATTTCTAGTGGTCAAGTTTTTCTGTCATCTGTGTACAAATCCCTATATATACACACACACACACATATATATATATTTATATATATATATATATATATATATATATATATATATATGTATGCAGAATGCTTTATTTTGTCTTTGTTTAAAAACCCTTTAAACAAGACGCCCGTGCACAGTACGAATCTATAGTGGACGTCGATTTGAGCCAGGTACTCAACGAGACAAACGGATATTATATGACAGTTATTATACATACAACAAGTTTGAGTTATTGGGCGATTGCGACGACGCTGAACTAGACTTATCGAAGGACTTAAACCCTGTATTCTCCCCTCACACGTCCAAGAATACAGAAAAGGTCGCGGAAAACATGGCAACGGGGTATACGCCGAGCGCTCAACAAGAGAGCGGTGCACCACAAGTAGGCAGCGGTGGTATGGACAGTAATCAGTTTGCGAAGCTTATGAACATGATGCAGGGACTGAAACAAGGACAAGATGAAATGACGATAATGTTCGACATTAAATTGGATAGATTTAAAAATTAAATGTAAAAGAACATTAATGATCAGGTGGCATCTCTACGCAAGGACATTTCATCGGACGGCCAGAAACAAGGCAATCGCATTGATGAGGTAATGTCTACGATTCAGTCATTGAAGGATCGTGTCGCCACAATAGAGCAATCACAGACTGCAAATACAAGTGTACCGTCAGGCGATCAAATGGAAACAAATAACGGTATACAAGATCATGGTCAAGGTCAGCGGACATTTAACCCAAGCGCTCGGTTAGATGATACGGACATATCCGTTATTGCAAGTGGTTTACCATATGATAACGGCGAGGACTTAATTCAGAAAGATCAGAATTTGATCGACGCCCTCGGCCATGAAGTAAAAACACAGGTCAGAATAATGAAAGTAGTAAGATTCCGCGGCCGAATACAGGATAAACTAGGGCCAGTGAAAATAACCTTCCGTAATGCTCAAGAAAAAATCAAAGTTCTCAGAAGCAAGATGTGTTTGAAAGCCTTACAGCAATTTAGTGACGTATATGTAAAAAGTTGTAAATCGCACGCGGAGAGACTGTTTGAAATGAACGCACGTGCTTTACTGCACCAGATGCCCGACGGAAAGAACTTCCGGGATGATGCTAATGGCAGAATTCAACCGCGTCAACAACATGACAACCGAGGTCATGTCAACTAGGAGTCATCCCGACCCTTTGGAATTATTCGGATAGCTCATAATAACGTATGCGGTTGGAAACGTGAAAATCACGAGCTTCGAACTGGAATTATTAATGCGCTAGATGCGGATATAATTACGTTGTGTGAAAAACATTTGAAAAACGATGATTGTGTAAATATAGACGGTTATTCGTGGTTCGGTTTTAACCGAACAAATATACACCGGGATGCTCCAAAGGCGTCTGGAGGAGTAGGCATTTTAGTGAGCAATGGACTCAGTGATCAGTATAATATAAAAATTGTGGATAAACCTTTTGAGGGAATACTTGGCTTACGTTTTGAGCATAGTTATACAGGCTCGGACTTCATAGTTTATTCCTGTTACTTGCCGCCAGAAAATTCAACACGAAGCTGAGACGCCCAATCTTTTTTTGCACATCTCTTGACGCAGCTATAAACTCACAATGATTGCGATGACCTCTTTATCGGCGCAGACTTTAATGCAAGAATTGGTACATTATCAGATACTATATATCAATGCGATACTATTCCCGCGCGCAGAACACTTGACAATACAGGAAATCGCCATGGTCAAGAGTTGATAGACTTTCTGAACGACTCAAAGTGTTGTGTTCTAAATGGCCGTTACAATTATGATAATTACACTTCAGTATCAAATAAAGGCCGGGCGGTGATGGACTACATAAGCGTTCCGCACGAGACACTGTCGAAATGAAGTGACTTTAAGATATTAACGGCACAAGAGATTGCGAGTGACAATGACCTACTTGGATTATTAGATCAACGATCAAGATTACCCGATCATTCTGCGCACGTGACCGAGTTTCAATGTAGGGATTATAATACGAATAGCAATGACAATAGTAATCCTACTCCAACCGATAATGTGCGATTTAAATTGCGTTGTATACCGCCAGACTTAATGCAAAATGAAAGGGTTGCAACAGCTATTCCCACCATCTCACAGATCGAAAGGTCACGAGAAAACCAGGAAGATATAGACTCGATTTACAGCAATTTGTGTAACGCCATCACAGACGAAATGAAGGCTCATATTCCAACCTATGATGCCAGTAAAAAGACTAATAAACGGCCGAAAAGTGTCAAAGCCATGCTGGTGTGACGAGTTACAGGAATTATGGGACGTGTTGCGCATCAAAGAACGCTCGTTTCTGAAGTACAAGGGAAAAAATCAACAGAAATCGATACTTCGGTTAGATTATGTTAATGCCATAAACCGGTTCGACAAACAATTACGACAATCAGAACGCGTATATAGAGCGGCAGAAGCATTCGAAATAGAGGATATATCATGTATCAATCCTACGGAGTTTTGGCGAAAAATACAAAATCTTGGGCCTAGAAAAGACAATTTCATACCAATAGAAATAGTGGACAGTGGTAACATAATAAGAAATGAGCGAACAGTGTTTGAGAGATGGAGATTAGACTTAAGTAATTTGTACAACGGGGATAACAACGGCGATTTTAATGAGGAACATTATGACCGAGCGAAACTTCATAAACATTTATTGGAAATGAACATGCAGGACCCCCTATATGTATCCAATGAACAAATGAACCGTAACATAAGTATTGAAGAATTAACGACTATTATTATGCACGCACGGTCTGGTTCGGCGTGTGGTCATGATAACATACCATATGAAGTGCTTAAATTCCCGGCGGTCATAGTTACATTGCAACACTTATTTCAATTGATATTCGATAGCAGTTTAATTTCATCCTGCTGGAGAAAAGCCATTATTTGCCCTATACTCAAGGACCACAACTCTGATAGACGTGTGCCGCATAACCAACGAGGAATAAGCTTACTGACATACACAAGCAAACTTTATAGTGCTTTCTTGAACAAAAGAATTACAACATATCTGGATAACGATGATATATTAGCGGACGAGCAGAATGGATTCCGGGCTGGGAGATCTTGCGAAGACCACATTTACACTTTGAACAGCATTATAAGGAACACTATCTCTGTATTTGCTTCTTTTATTGACTTAAAAAAATGCTTCGATTTTATAGACCGCGATATGCTGCTATTGCTGCTACATAACATTGATGGAAAGGTCTATAACTCCATACGAAATATCTACACAAGTGCCACATCGTGTATACGTGTAAATAATAAATTAACAGAATGGTTCAGCTGCGATACATGGGTCAAACAGGGGTGTTGTTTATCGCCGACTTTGTTCGCCATCTTTGCTAATGACCTTGTAAAAGAAATCAATGACCTTGACCTAGGTATTTCAATGGGAGATGCAAACGTGTCCATTCTTATGTATGCGGATGATATTGTGCTAGTTTCAGACAACGAGAAAAAATTACAAATCATGCTTAATACCCTCCACGACTGTTGCAAACGTTGGCGCATGATAATTAACACCAACAAGTCGAAAACCGTTCACGTCCGGTGGGGCAGAACATTACGGACGGATAAAGAATTCCGAGTTGGTGAAAACATCCTGGAAGCAGTAGCGCAGTACCGATACCTTAGAGTGATTTTCGATGAACGAAACGACTTCAGTGCGAACTGCGAGGCGTTGGCAAAGGATGCAGGTCGGGCGCTTGGAAGCTTAATTAGCAAGATTCATAACATGAAACACTTCCGATTCCAATTGTTTGAAAAACTATACACCGCATGTATTACACCAATTCTTGAATACAGTGCTTCGGTGTGGGGCGCTAAGACATATCAATCACTTGACAATGTACACAACCGAGCATTAATATATTTCATTGGCGTGCATAGATTTACCCCACTACCGGCACTTTATGGAGGCCGGAAACCAACCTTGTATGGAACATCGGTATGTGTCCTCAGGTTCTGGAATAGGCTAATTAAAATGGATGACAATAGACTCACCAAAAAAGTGTTTAATTTTGAGTATACCAAATGTGTGAATAATTGGTCAAGCGACGTTAAGCAGATACTATCAACGTTAGGGATTATCGATCGGTTTCACGCTTCATCATGTATCGATCTGGTTGCAGCAAAATCTTTGATTACCCAACATTATATAGCCAAATGGTCACAAGACGTGTTGAATATGCCAAAACTGAGAACATACGCAACATTTAAATCGGAATTTAAGTGTGAAGACTATTTGACGATGAACCTCTCAAACATGAACGCTCATTACTATGTCAGTTTAGATCGCGAATATTGCCACTGAGAATAGAGACAGGAAGATACGCTGGTGAACCAGTTGATAATCGAACATGTAAGTTTTGTGATCTAACGTACATAGAGGATGAGAAACATTTTCTACTTGTACGTGATTTATATAACAATATCAGGACTGACGTGTTTGGTTATATTCTCTTAAATCACGACTTCATCCATCTAAACCCAGAACAAACGTTTTGTCATATATTGAATGTATACCCCCAGAAAGACTGCAAAGTTCATTGTTAAAGCATATTTGCTCAGGCAGTCCGTAATGTATCTACTGTTAATTTGAATCTGTATCAGTGCTGTAACTCTTATTGATACAAGTATATTAGCCTTTTGATATTACAGTATACCCAATTGTTTTATGCTGCTTTTGCTATGAATAAACGTGTGTAAATTACTATAATATTTTAAACATTGACGACATAATCGGGCCCACTTGAAGCTGTATATATTTGTTGTATGTATGCTATCTGTTTTCTGAGTCCCACTCGTACATCACTGGTTATGACATAGAACTGTATATTTATGCTTTACGTGTAGAACGAGCTTAACAGCTAAGATGACTTATAGGTTCAATGGGCCGTAATATATGTATATATTATTGTTTATACCATACGAAATGCACATGTCACTATATAGAGAATAACAGGTTACTGTCCCATCGTTTTGTTATATATCAGGCGAGGCTTAGAATAATATAACTGCGGGGCTTGCCGAGCCGTTATTTTATTCGTGCCGAGCCTGATAAATTACAAAACGATGGAACAGTAACCTGTTTTTCTATTTATCATACCAAACTTTCCTAAAAATCTGCAAGACAATCCATTTTCCATATTTAAAATGTACGCTGATTTTGCTGATCCGGCTTTTACACGTTGACACACATGTAGCAACGGCGTTCGAAAGGACGACACGAAAAATCGCTTATTTTTAACATCTCATGGAGAAAAAAGTTGTTTGCACTACGAATTGGAAGGGTACATCCGCTTTAATTATAAACAACTTGAATTGGAGATCAGAAATGGACTTCAGCGACAAATTTAAACGACGAATACACTTCATCGAATAGTTTGGAGCGCCATTTTGGAAATGTGTATAGAAATTGACATTTTGATGATGGTGTCAATATTGACATAAGCGTGTTAAATCGTTTCTTTAAATAGTTGAGGATTAGCATACAGTTATCATTTGTCTTGACTTTCTGTGCAACACTTGCGAGTGCAATGACTATATCGATATTTAAGATGTATTGTCTCATTGATGACATCATTTAACTTCCGTATTGCGGGCTGTGTTGATTTTTTAAAAATAAACGTTTTTGTGATTTATGACTTTAAACTAGAATAAAATATGTACGTTCTTGGTATCAAATTGTTTGTTTTGTTGAACCTGATTCATGTACATAGAAATAGTTGACTTTATTGCAAATTCCACGTAATTCCAAGCATTGACTGATATAAGAACTTCTTGTTGACTATAATATAAACAAAAATATATCGGCCAACGTTATATCAGGCATATATCAAGGCGGTGGTATGATAAATAAAACTATTTACTTACCTACTTACTTACTTATTTGTAAACGTTTACATTCTAATAAAAACTATTGTCATTGTCATAATAGAATTTGGCATTAACCTTATTTTTGCCAGTTCTTTAGAACACTTACAGGGATACTTTAGAATTGATTACATGTATAGCTATGACGGCGTAAAAATCAATAAAATGCACTTATGTTACAGAAGCAGATAAAAATATTGAAAAAAAAATTAAAAAGTTTTGTTTATTGTATTTTTATATTAAGCAATACCGAATGCTTCATATAAGTCCTTATCATTTTGAAAAAAAAATGAATTGTATGGATATTGACGTGAGAACGAAACTAATTACGCCCTCTACTTCGATATATAATTAGAGGTTTTATTGAAATTTTTCAGTGGAAACAAAAAAAGAAACCAAGAAATTTCTATCAAGACTATTTGTATAGTTTTTAGGTGTAACACTTGACAATGTGCGGCAACAAAAACTGTCACGTGACCACAAATGCGAACGACCACGGCTATTTTGCTGACAAAACGTCAATCGAAGGTATGTTTTCTAATATTTTCTCCGTTTAAGCAGAACACATAATAAAATGCCTTGGAGCAACGTACGCAGTGCGATTTCTACTTTTCATTGATGTATTGCTCATATTTTAAGGTATAATACTTTTTGAGAACATTCAAAAACAAAGATCGAACTCGTCGATGCAGACGACCACACATCTTGTTTCTGCGTGCGTTTCTCTTCTTAAAGACCAAGTTGTCAATGTTTTACATATTCGAAACAGACCGACATAATAGCTTCAAAATGTCAATAGTTTTAAAAGGTTATTAACATTGTCCATATCATAATTATAAGGGTAAAAAATAAATGTGCGAACGACCACACTTTGAAAACGTTTGCGAACGACCACATTTGGAATATAAATTTATGCGAACGACCACACTTAATTCTTAAACACTCGTACGAATGCACGCACGCACACATTTTTGATAAGTACCTATGTATACTTTACTATAATTTAGTATATAGTCATAGAATATCCATGCATATAACAATATAAATATTTATTATAGATCATTTATAGACCGTACGGGACAATCGCATAAATATTATCTGCTTGGGAAGTCCAAGGATTTATCATCAGAGTGTGACCAAAACTGTGCGGCATGCGTATCTAGATCCCGAGCAGTCGTTACTGATATTACGATCAAGTAAGTTAGTTGGACTAACTGTAGGCTATGAACACAATTTTCGTTGTGTTTATCTTGCTATTACATATACGCTCAATTCCGATCGTTATGACAAAACAAATATCAAATGGAAACCACGTGGATTCTTTAACTTCGAAATAGGCTAGCAATGTTTAAACATTGAAAAATATCTTTAAGTTACAAATACTTTAATACGAACAAATAAATTTGCTTCAATATATTTTATTATAATAGTTGCGCTAACGGATGTTTTAAATAATAAAGCTCAATATGGTATGTAGGGAAATTTTCTTTGATCATCGAAAAGGGAGTAAGAAGAAAGACGGGACCGTTGATACGGACAGAAACTCTCCACAAAAAAGGCGCCCTTGGTGTTAGGTGAGAAAAAGCTAAAAGAATCGATTTCAAAATGCTGGTTACTTCTTAAATAGGCTTAACAAACGTCATCTAACTTTCATCGTGTTTTGTGTAATATATAGGAACAGCAAAACCGGTGAATTCGAATGTAAATAATATATGTTATATACCAGCTAATGACGTATTCATTTTAAGGTAAATACTTATACTGAATGTGCATTTTTTTCTACATATTGTATACGTATCCCATGCGTCAGTGGCGTTTGTGGATACGCAACTTATTGTTAAACTTGTTATAAGTGTTAATGTATGCATATTAAATTTCATAAATGAGGTGGAAGACTTATGAAATATGCAGCCATTTACAATGGTGTTGAATGGTGAAACGAGTGAAAATTGAAATCTGTATCCTTTCTATCACAAAACTGTACATTTATTTTATTTACCACAAACATTTTTCAGATAAACAATTAATTATAAAAATAATCAAAGACAAGGATCATTTTATAAATGATTTATCACAAGCACCAATTTATAAAAAATACTATGGCACTAGAAAAACAGCAAACAACTCGTAGATGAAGATGAAAAATACCCCCTAAATGGCTCCTTTCAAGCAGGTGAAAAACAATGTTGATGCCATAATTGTGTTCCTACTACAAATAGGCTTTCTCAGCAAAACGTACGCCACATATATCACACGCTGTGTCTGCCCATTTTCTTGCCGCATGTGCTTCTGCATGTCAGCATTTGTAGGAAATGGCTTACTACACTTGGTACACACGAATGCCTTGTCTTCGCCATGTACATGACATCTTAAATTATGATTATCAGTGCCATTGAATAGCGTTTAATTATGTACGAACACTCTCAATTTTCTTATTGTAGTCAAAATATTGTTTATTGGTTCAATTAGTATTATCATATGGAGTAAACTATCATCACTACAAGCTACTAATTAAGCCCATGTTGATCCCATTACAAACAGAAGCAAGTAAGACATTTTGCATGCGACATGATATACTAGTTATTAAATACAATATTTTTGAGGATAAGCACCCATGTTTGCTCTGTCGATTTTGTACCTCTAATTTGTAAAATTTCATCAGGGTTACATAGACATTAAAGATAAGAACTTAAGAGCATATTTTTTGTATTAATTACACTTTCTGACAAACATAATTCAATACATGATTTACAAAATTATTGCATCTGTGCCTGTTCAGATTCGCCTTGCTGAAGTACACTTTATCGCAGCAGGTATAAATCTTCCCAGTCCCTCTGTGACTCATCTCATACTGGCGCAGAGACGACATGCTTTAAGAATGTTGCCACAATAGCGGCATATCTGTGGGTTGGAGTGATCCATCTGAAATATACATTTCATAGCATACATGCATGTGTCCAGCATACAGTGTGTGGTCGTTCGCCTATCACTCGAGTGTGGTCGTTCGCAAATTTCAAAACAAATGTCGTCGGTCGTTCTAAATAATAAAATAAAAATATTAAGACTTATATTTGGTCGTATTTGAAAAAAAATACGCATACTGACAGTTGAAAAAACCTTCAGTTGTAATCGCTTTAACAACAAACACAGGTATTAATAAAAATGTGTGGTCGTCTGCATCGTCGAGTTCGATATTGGTCTTTCAATGTTCTTAAAAAGTAATATAACAAAACATATCAGCAATTCATCAATGAAAAGTAGAATTCGCACTGCGTACGGTGCGCCAAGACATTGTAACATGTGTTCTGCTAAAACGGAGAAAATATAACAAAAACATACCTTCGATTGATGTTTTGTCCGCAAAATAGCCGTGGTCGTTCGCATTTGTGATCACATGACAGTTTTTGTTCCCGCACATTGTTGATCAGTTCAACAGAATGGTGACAGGCGTAATCGAACTCCCGTTTATTTGTGTGCTATGTAGAGAACGGCCACCGGTAGAGGTCATAGAGGTGTCTATCCGTGACGACAGTATTTCGGATCCCGAGTCCGACAATGAGTCTGTGCCCGAGCCTGGCCAAGAGACCGAGCCTGAGGAAATTCGTATACATGTATATATAAACAATCCCATAAATGTATGTAAACACCCATCGCAATTTGTTTCATAAAGAACAAAAATTAAAAAGGTACGAGTTGACCAATATGAAAGTTAACCAAATCGGGAACGAGTTAACTAGGGTACGTGTTGCCTTAGATACGAGTTGGCTCGAATTCACAAAGCTGCTGTTGATGGAACGGAGTATTTGGACAATAACGCGCGTCAGACAAAAACCAGAACAGGTGAACATGTGGCAGATGTGCGAAGAGTAGCAGCTAAGATGTTTTCAACTGGAGATAATGATTCGAGATACCCTGTTGCCATTTATAAACTGTATGCGCCGAAGCGGCCCATTGGTTTTTCGGGACCCGAAGACCCTTTCTATTTGGCACCGAACACAGTTTTTGGTAAAGATGGTTCCGGGAAAAGTGGTGAGGGGAGGTGACTTGGTTTATCAGGCAAAGGGTTGGGATAAACAAACTGGAAAAACTGTTGAAAACAATGGCAAATGATGCTGGATTACTTGTTGACAAACGCTTAACGAACCACTCTACCCGGAAACATCTTGTTCAAAAACTGAAGGAGCACAATGTCCCACCAACGGATATAATGGAAATAACTGGGCATAAAAATGTTCAGTCAATTATGAATTATTCTTGTCAGTGAAGAGCAACAAAAAAATGCTCAAACATACTTGCCTGCCACACTCCACGTGCTTGTATGTACCGGCGGCTTGTGTTGTGGTTACTGGCAAACGGGTATAACGGGTGATATATGTATGGGTTACCGGCAAAAGTTGGTGTCTTCCAGAGGGTTATATAGTGAGGGTCTCTGGCAAAGGTTAGGTGTCTGCCAAAGGGTTTAATAGTTGGTCAATTGCAAAGGTATGCATACGCCAGGTGGTTACGCGCCGTGCAAGTGGAAGTCAGTAGCTAAAGAAGTCACGTATCTAGAAATTGTTATAAAACACACCAAATAATCATTTGGTTTTACGCCACATACAGCGGCCTTTACGCCAATAATTATCCTTTACTTATGATAACTTAAATATTCACAATATTTTCAATGTATGGCCTGAGTAACTCCATAGAAATAAAGACAATTCAGATATAGTTGGGTTATTTATTGTATATCATAAAATAAAAAACTTCTGCACAGAAAGCAGTGCTTAAGCAGGGAAATTTTGACAAAAGCCCAGAGCATAACTTAACTCAGCGATACATCGTCTGTCAATGAAATGCACCAAATTTTACAATCGTGATACATCGGCTATCTCGGATTCCCTCGTAAGATAAGATAGGAATAAATCGTCTGCTGATCCAGAGTGCAAATTTTAAATACACTGATGACACAAGAAATAAACAAAAACGTAATTAGTTCGATGGTAAGTCGTAGGGTAAATGAACTCTTTAAGAACGAACAAATGTACAACGAAGGGATACACAATAGTGAATTCAATGTAACCGAAAATTATTCATAGTAAATGTGTGTTTTTTTCTGACATCTAAATGCATTGCGAAGCTTTTAACCATATGGTATGATTTGAATGCGCAGTCGTAACAAAGCAATAAATTCTGTCACGCCTTGCACGCAAATAACGTGACCTTATACCTCCAGCAAAATTTTTATCAGACCAATGTATTTTAATGGTAGAAGGCTTTTTCCGCTCCATTTTGGGAAAACGCCACACTGGAATTTTGGGAATTTCGCGTCGTGAAAACCCCCATTTTGGGAAGAAAAAAATCGCAAAATTGGCTCATTTGGGAAAAATTATCGCATGTAAATAGTGTTTCTTATATTTCAAAGAAGCCGTTAACTGGTAAATAACGACTATTTGGATAATTTATTATTAAAATTTTACAAAATATTACAAACATGTGTAATAAGTGCAGGTTTCTTAATCTGAATTTGGGGTGAGATGAAAAAAATCGCGCGAAGCGCCGGATTTTGAGGAAAATAAGGAAAGTCTTAAATAATCATTAACATATTTTACAGTTTTAAAAACAAATTCAAGGCAACAGATAATTTAATTATGCAATACTTTCTATTTTAGATCTCTGATCTACACCAGATCAGGTCAACTTATATATTTTAAGGGTAAAAAAAAAAAAAAAAAAAAAAAAAAATTTGTTTTTTTTTTTTTTTTTTTATTGGGAATTTTTTTTTTCAATTGGGAAAAAAACAAACAGATTTGCATTGGGAATGGGGCCGAATTTCGGACCCGTGGCATAGGGCGGAAAAAGCCTGGGTAGGTAGGTCTTTATTTTAATGAAATACGCCATATGAGGCACATGAGGACAACATATGTTCACAAGAAGAAAAACAAAGCAAAGAAAATACACACGCCTGCCCGCACGCACACACACGAACACACATGCCCTCAAACACACACGTATACACACTCCCAACACTCCCATACGCACACACTCACAGGTTAACAAAACATATATAAACGTTCATGAAAAAAAAAATCATGCAAAAAAGCGGAGAAACCCATAATGAATGAGAAATAATAATAATCTAAAATTTACTTACATATAAATAATACTCGAATAATTCCTTAAATGAATTTAAACAGAAGCGAGCAACATATAGTAACCGATCATGAAGTCCTATCGAAACGAGCTACAGCATATAAATTATTTGGCCATTAGAAAAAAGATGATGTCTGCATATTACATAGCAACATGGTATGAAAAACAGCGATACGCATAGTATAAACATAAAAACAAATAAAAATTAATATGTACGATGTATCTCTGTAAAGAACATAAACAGAAACGATTGACATATAGTCGCCGATCATGGAGCTCTATCGAAACGAAATATAAGACTTATTCGGTAATAAGAACAAAGACGATGTCAGTAAAATACATAGCAACATTGATATAAAACATAACGAGACAAATAAATACATCTAAACATTTCATTATTTTCTTTGTACGATGAATACAGTCAAATTGTAAAAAACACAAAATATAATTAGCATCAGCATTTACATACTAAAATTAGTGTGTGTGTTTTTTCATATGAATTCCTTAATTAAACACGTACGTTAGGGGTACTTCTATAACTCTATAACAGAAATAGGGTAAGTAACTAAAGTAAAATTATCCATAATGACCTATGCCACGATATATAGGAGCTTTCATCTAATGAATAGCATTACTTATATGATTAAGTAACGTGTTAATTCTTTACTTTTAAAACCAAGAAATGTAAAAGAAGCGAGTTTTCTTAATGTCTGTGCATTTTGTGCATAATGTCTGTGCATTTTGTGCATTCACGAGTGCAATACGGTTTTGCATGTAAGGTCGCAGCCAATACTTGTTATCGATATAGTACTTTCATAAGTCAGTTAATAAAGAACATTCTACGAAAAAATGATATTCGTTATCAATTTTATTACAATTTGTACATTTTCTGGCATTATATGGAATAGCAATAGGTTTATTTCAGTGGCCAGATTCAACTTTCAATCGATGGGATGATACTCTGAGTTTAGAAAGAGCAATGCGATGGTTTTCATTGGAGATGCTTGTAAGGTACATTTGTAAATCATCGTTTATATTAAGATGCCTATAAAACAAATCTCTATGACATTCCGTTAATCGTGAATTCATATTTTGATAAAAACAATCCTTAATTCTTTGTTTGAATAATGACAAGGAAACTTCTTTTTGTCCTACCCCTTGATGTATCCTTACTTCTAAAAACCCTTAACTTGACAACAGTAGGTGCCACGAACTAACCAACCTTTTTTAGACAGTGTCATTTCAAAGTCATGTTAAATCATATTATATGTAAGTTTAATATACTTATTTTGTTTGCTTTCTATTATTTTAAACAAGGATTAAATCATTTTAAAATATTGGCTTACAATAAGTGAATGTCGCCATAACTAACAGTAAACGAAATCATTTTGTGTTGCCCTTTTAACACCTAAGATATTTTACAAAAATGAGTATGAAGACGTTCAATATGTGGTGCATTATGCCAGCCCCATATTTCGCAACCGTAGTACAAAATTGGTTTAATGAGTTTATCAAACAATTCTAGTTGATGACTTACTGTACTATTTATTAAGTTTTAAAAGTATTTTTGCAACATGTAAAGTGTATAAGAAGTGTGTATATGTTGCTAAAATGTGTTTATGTCATGGGGAAACGGCAATATTTGTTCGTTGGAGATTAACCCATGCATGCCTAGTGGACTCCCCCATCCTTCTAAATTGGATCAATTTATTTCTAAAGTAAGGGATGTCTAGTATATTTATTTCTTTATTAAGAATATTTCTTACAGAAATGCCTTTAAGCAAATAGCGTAGACCCTGATGAGACGCCGCATCATGCGACGTCTCCTCTGGGTCAACGCTGTTTGCCAAGGCCTTTTTTTCTAGACGCTAGGCATAAATGGGTCAAACATGTTAGAAAACGTAATTCAACAATATTTACAATAAATACTCTTTCATTTTCATGCACACAATATTTTGCACATGGATATATCATATTAATTAACGCTAAAACGTTACGTTCATAACATGTTTAGCCGGCGAATATATATTAATGTTTACATTAAAGTTTATATAGTGATCCAGACATACAGCGATCGCGGTCCAATGATCCTTAAAAAAGCTGTATAACGAATCTGCGCAATTGCAAGTAAAGAAACTTTGGAGAGAAATACAGATGCATGTGGAATTTTTAAAAACACATCTTAGAAATTCCGGTTATGATTAATTAACCTGGTAATATAACTACAAATAAAATTGAATATTTAAAGATCGTTACTTCTGTTCGTACAATGACATTTTGCCTACGTTCTGCACGACTCATTGATCATCTTGTCATTTAAGAGATAGAGAGGGAAAATGCTAATAAATGAAAATAGTCCATAAAAGGTCTTTGAAAAGTCCTTGAATTTGATTGACGATTTTCTGTATGAACCATTTCTTGCTTTTTGTGACCATAACAGTTGTATCATCGTATTCACAATATACAGTGTGGTTAGTTTGTATTCACAATATACAGTGTGGTTAGTTTGTATTCACAATATACAGTGTGGTTAGTTTGTATTCACAATATACAGTGTGGTTAGTTTGTATTCACAATATACAGTGTGGTTAGTTTGTATTCAAAATATACAGTGTGGTTAGTTTGTATTAACAATATACAGTGTGGTTAGTTAGTATTCAATATATACAGTGTGGTTAGTTTGTATTCACAATATACAGTGTGTTTAGTTTGTATTCACAATATATCGTGTGGTTAGTTTGTATTCACAATATACAGTGTGGTTAGTTTGTATTCACAATATACAGTGTAGTTAGTTTGTATTCACAATATTCAGTGTGGTTAGTTTGTATTCACAATATACAGTGTGGTTAATTTGTATTTCCTGCGTTACAGGCATTCTTCAACATTTTATTAGAGTCAGTACATTTATCTTTTATATTTAATCGTAAAAGACTAGTTACTACTGACTGTTGACTTCAGGTAAGTTGACGATGCCATCTCCTTGCTGTGGTGTGGATATTGTCGTTCACGTAACATGCATGTATTGCAAATACGATAACGGGAGTGTTAAACTATGAGTAAGATCAATTGATAGCAGCAAAATATAATGTCCTGCATTATGATAAACAAAAACCAGTATTTATCTATGATGTAATACTTTAACATATCTATTTACACCTATCTGTTGACAAACACCACAGTTCAACTAAGCACAGGGCTAACAGACAGTTTTCAATGTCATGTGTTGATTGTTTCAAATCATGAGTGCATGCTTAACAATGTTTGCTACTAGAAACAATATTTATATAGTCTGAATGTTACAAACCGAAACGCCCAAAACGGCTTTAAATATAAATTATAAAACGTTCATCTAGTAAGTTGGTAAATATGTTTAATATAATATGTTTCGTCATTGAATGTTAAGATACAATTGGCACAGAACAGCGCAAACACGGTTTGGAAGTGGAGCATAATAAAATTCAATTAAGGATCAAATTAAAACACGTACGTCGTTTTCGGAACTGAGATCTTGTTAAGTTAGAGTTAGATAAATGAAATAATTAAAACATATGGCGACGAGAGTACTACTAACATATATCAGTTATATTGATTACATTAAAAAATCATGTTTAGGTATATATTGTTAAATGCATTTCAATATGAGACAACAGTTCTACACAAAGGTTTTCAGCTGACAGCAGAACATTTAAACATGAGACAACAAATCATACAGCGAAATGGAAGAATATAAGACAGGTAGTTTTCATAACAACACCATTTTACTAATATAAATAATATCAGCTGAGTGTTTTTTGTAAGCTTAGAAATCATTAAGAAAGCATAGGAGAGTAATTCGGAATTTTCGTGCCAGGAAAATACCTAATATTATATTTATCTCCTTGAAAGATTATCTTCTTTTCTTTCATAATATTTCTCGTTAGTACCAAGCAATATTATATGTATTAAACGTGCGTTTAATTTGATTGAAGGCATTGAAATAAATGATGAATACAAACTATACAAAAAAATAGTTTGGATTGATAACAAATTAATACCTTTGATCGATAAAACTACAACTATGTTTTGTCCACCTAACGCTGATGAATCATTCGCATATTTTATGTAAACAGTTGCAAAAAAAGCCATTTACAAATTTGGTTAACCAAATTAATTGATCTTTTCATTCAATCTGGGTACCACCCAACAGTAGATTTGCTTAGTATTAGTCGCAACTAAAACTGAAAACTCAAGGACCAAAATGATAGGATTTCTAATTTCAAATCATGTGCTAGGGAACAACGTATATACATGAAATCGTATGGAAAATCAAGAAACAAATTCTCTTGAAATGCATTTACAAAATGTACGTGAAAATAGAGGTCTACTGCCCGAGTCCACCATGGAAATAAATGGAATGTAGCCAGTGTACACGATAGTATTGTTTCAGATTATGTCACTCAGTTCTTATTGCCTCTGTAGCTTGGATTTTCGTTCGAAGTAACCGGATTTAAATAAATTGGGTTTTCCGTCTGAAACAAAATTTGAAAATACAAGTTTCCCTTATTACTGACAGTTTCTTTAAGGAGTGAATATATTCAAAGACATCTCGCACACACTGATAAATCCGAAAAGCTAATGGTATTATGACTCAGAGAGCAAACGAACCTGTATATTGTTTTAATTAGTTGTATGCTAACAGGTGTATGAAACATTATGTGAACACAATCGATAAATAATTGACTATACACAATCGTTTTTGTCTTAGGTGATATTACAATGCTAAGCCATTTGGTAGTTAAGCAGAACTTTGATTGTTTAGCAACGGGCAATTTAAAAACCTCATATGTTCTAAACCGGAACACTTCCATTCATCGAATAACATAAACACATGTCACGCTTTCATCTAACTCTTTATATATATATATATATATACAGACAACAGCTTTACTCCCAAAAGGCTTAGCATTGTAATATCACCTAGGACAAAAACGATTGTGTATAGTCATATATTTATCGATTGTGTTTACATACTGTTTCATACACCTGTTAGCATACAACTAATTAAAACTATATACATACTATATATATTCATGTATACAAATGTGATTTATAGTTTTAAATAGTTTAAAACTGCAGTGGCGCAGTGAATAGGTTGTCCACTTACGGCTATCAATCAATAAGTAGTATGTTTAATGCATTCGATTTTAAATCATTAAACATAATTAAATTAAACTGCTTATAATCAACATTTCTCAGTCAATGCCTAAATAGAAATTATGCTATCGATAACATCGAGCTACCGTTAAATAGTTCCTAATACGTTAATTTGAGGACGTTTGAACGATTTGTAAGGTGTATGCGTACGTTGCTCCACTTGGCGTTTTGTATCTCGTGCTCTAGGCGAGCATACTCGATGCGGTCGTAGAAGAAAGTGAGAATCTTCCAGATGAGGAGCAGCAATAGCCCAACCCCAAGTATGCCACCGATAAGTGGCAGAGCGATCAGCAAGGGGTCAGGGGGCAGCGAGCAGACTGAAATAGTGAAAAACATCATGACAAACGTTATTAGAGACGTCATTAATGACGTTAAAAAAACAACTGATTTGTTTATATAAATATCCTGTCTCGGATCTTTCAATCAATTTTTTTATGGAACTTTAAGTTTTCTTTTAACCATATATTACGCAGAATAAGCGCGTCGAATGACGCTTTCGGTTGTGATTTAAGGCAGGACGGTGTTGCCCTCTATAATCTCGACAGTTTCATGTCTATAGAATGAATGCGTTGCCTCTCGTAAATATGTAGCCTTACTACCAAGGTTATTTCCAAATAGGCTCACGCCTGGTAAAACGGGTTCAAATGCCGACTGAAGTATTCATTTCGTTGGAAATGTTCAAGTTGACAATTTTCTTGATGGCCGGAAGATAATACTCACAACTTGCAATTCCTATAACTAAGCCTAAGGCTTTATTTCATTAGGTCACAAACTGAAGTACACGTATTGGTCTTACTTTTTCCTTTTGTGATGTTCAGGTAGATGTCGTTGTTGACACAGTCCACCACATAGTGCGTCTCGCACTTTTCTGCATCTATGTACCCACATGGCTCGATGTCTGAAAGTAGTGTGTGTTAGCAGTTTATTTGTTTATGCATATGTGAAAGGCAATGAAAGTCGGTAATTATTTTCTAGATCTTAACGTTAGTGTGCAACAGTTCTTATTTGACAAGACAAATAAGTGTGTACGAACCACACAATACAACAATTATTATTACTATTAGAACCATGCAATGGGCCTTGCTTACGTATAAGAACAGCGTTTAGTGTAAGAAGAAATTCATCTTGATTGCCTTAGCTGCGATAAGAAATAATAATTGATATTCCAATATACCTTATTTAAATACAATACAAACCATAAGTCAAAGTGAATAGTAACGAATTTCACCGACTGATTATGACAATGCAAATGTGTTACGAGACGAGAATGTAAGGGGTAATTAGTAGTAAATGGTGCAAATACACATGTCACATTACCAGAGAATCGGTCCACCTTTTGGATTTTGAGAGCTTGGCACACCGGACATGCCGTGCTGGAGTTGAGGGCTGAGGTACCTTTCTGGTCCAGGCATTCCACACATTCCCTGTACCCACACTTCCGACAGCGGTCACATTTCTGTACAGCATGACAAAAAATATTTATTTTTTTTATTTATTGAGTGAGCCATAGAGTGAGTGAGTTGATAAAGATTTAGACAATTACACACGGAAGAGAGGGGCCGGACGTCTATAATTGGTCGTTTGCAAACATAACGGCCCGATGGCCTTCGACCCGAGGTACATTATGCGTTCAGGGCCGATTATAGACGTCCGACCAAGGCCTGTAATGTGTGATCATAAATATTTCATATCGCCCTTATTTGCTCCTCCACTAAAATTTATTTCCTTTCTGTACTTGTATTTTTATTCAATTTATAAAACAATTTATGACGTATCTAGTTTGAAGTATTGTATGTGACGAAAGACCAGTTTAAGCCTAGCTCTCTGGATTTTAGGGACGACATTCAGACGTTATTTATTTTACAAAACAACATTCAAGCATCGAATTAATTCCAAACTCATTACTGATTGTATGTTCGTCATGCACAATTGGAAACTTCAATAGGTATAAAACCAGTTGTTTTTCACAATCTTGGTTAGAATTTCATACAAACCAGTGTTCAATCAAATAAACATAGATGAAGGGATAGAAGAACGAACAACGGAAGTGCATCTCGTTGTAATGCTATTGTTATGAGCATTAAATTTAAGTTTCTATTGAGTTAAGCATGGCTATTACTATTTTTGTGTTATTAGAACACATATAAAATCTCAACGAGTGTCATAAATCTATTGTTAATTACGGTTACAATTGCAATCGACATTATACTTATTCAAATTCTGCCCTCCGTGTCATGAACATTATTTACAATTATTGCGTACATTGGTTTCTTTTATTAATCACCGTTGGCTAAAACTGAATGTGGACGCCATTTTGTTCATTTGATTCCGCGAGATTAGCTTTTTTTCAGATATGATACAAATAACGAATAACGGCCCGCTGGCGACCTTTTGTTTTGCTATGTATAGAAACTATATGTTATGTACAGATTAACCATAACATAATCGTGTAAATGTGAACAAATCTTTAAAACACAATATATATATATATATATATATATATATATATATATATATATATATATATATATATATATATATATATATATATATATATATATATATATATATATATATATATGTGTGTGTGTATATATAAATGTGTGTGTGTGTGTGTGTTTTGAATCATACAATACTGTGTACTATAAAATACAAGTACATGCAAAGATGCATTACCGGACATAAGCTACAAGTGGGACCCTCGTAGATCCGCTCGCATACGCATGCGCCGCATTCGCACTTCCCGTGTCCGCTGCACATCAGCTGAATATAATGTATACAAAGCAAACTTTCAATATGCGATATATTAAATCAAATGAGGCAATTCTGAAAAAGCAAATCTTTTATCATATAAATCATATGCGAAATGAAGAGATATTTTTAAATGCCACAGTCGAGTGATACAGTTGTTATCTTCATTTACATTGTATGGTTTTAAAATGTTTTCAGTGCACGTATGTGAATCGCTCACTATTTAAACAAAAAAAGAAAAACATATATATATATGTGTGTGTGTGTGTGTGTGTGTGTATCTGCTTCAATGAAAATAATTTGATGGCCTCTCGATACATCGTTTTCTCCTATTTTAAACATTCAAGCATGCATACACGTTTATAGTGTAATCAGCGTGTATAAATGTTGGAATGCTTGAAAATAGAGAATCAATATATCTAGAGGCCATCAAATTATTAACTTTATGTACTTTGACATTCAGAAAATAAGAGCACAGTCAATATTTTCTAAAACTACAAAGGCTGTGACACAAGTCAGTGTTCTGCTATCAAGATGGTTGTGTAAGCGTTATAAAAAATATTATTAGTAAAAATACAATGTAAACGTTACTTGTTGTGTTCAATATTTAAAACACGATCTTGTAGACTTTTTAGAAATGTTCAGTTTCTCCGATTTCTATTGAAAAGGCTCATCTTTTAGTATTTAAATCTATTTAAATACCCCGTTTTCTTCGTTCCTGCAGTTTTGTTCTGGCGGGCACTGGCACAGTTTGCCGTAGTAATCGTCTTTGCAGTCTCGACACTGGCCGCACACGCATGTCCCGCGATCTGTCGGAAACCCAATTCATCAAATACACGCACCCAAATATACCGTATTTGTCAGTAAATGTATTCCAATGATTTAAGCGTAAATGTCCAAATTGTTAACGCCGTTTAATTAAGGACCTAATATTTCAATAGTGCTTGAACTACAAGAAAGAAGAAAGCACGGCATGTATTTGTAAAGGGAAGACACTTTGCCTAAAATAAAAAGGGTTATGTTCCCACTTAACATCCCGAATATTATTTTGTACGGACCAATATTTTTTGCTGTTTAATTGTGTGGTGTGATTGTTGTTGTTTTATGTTGTTGGTGTTCTGTATGGTTTTTAATTAATTAATTTATTTGTTTTTGGTCAGGATACCAATTTGATTTTGTTCTCATACTTTTTGCTACTTCCAATTTTTATAATGCAAACTGTACGTTTACATTTCAAGACAGATATTTGTAAAGAGTTGTTGATGAAATATGTCATTTAACATCCGTATTAAAGCATAATAGCTTAAGTATGGTAAACAAATGGTAAGGGAAATGAGATTCTTTAATCTTCATACCTATTTAAGACCTTAATGGACTAAAATAAGTTATGTTTTGCGATCTTACTACTGCACTTCTCGCCGCTGGTTCTGTTAATGCAGGGGTTGTTGTTGCACTCGCAGTACGTCCCCTCATAGTTGGGCTGACACTTGCACACGCCGCACTCGCACGTGCCTAGGTCCTCGCAGATCTTCTTGGTCCGGATGTCTCTAAAAATAAATGTATTACTGTGTATGAATATTGCTAGGGATAACACAAAATGTACATTTTGTGATCCTTATGTCGTAGAAAGTGAATACCATTTCTTATAAATATTCCCAATAAACAAATATATTAGAAAAACATACTTAAAGTCATATTATAAAACATGGCCAGCATTACATAATTTTGATATGTTAATGGGTAAACAAAATGAAAAAGAAATAATGCATCTTTCGAAATATAATTATAATGAGAATTGTTTAAGGAACAATTCAGAAACAGATTAATTAATCTAATTATACTATTTTTCTCCGAATTAGATGTAGAACAGTGTATTCTTTATATCGTTATTTTTCTTAGAATCTGTCATTATCGATGTTAAAGGAACATTTCATATGTTATGAATCAGTTAAACCTTCGTTAACTACTAACATTACTTAATTTTCATAATTATTGTCATCCATGTCATCACACTTATGTATTTTGAATTTGGCTTAAAGCAATTGTAATGCTTAAAAGCTAATACATGTTGTTGTTGTCATTGTTGTTGTAAAATTAATTTATCCGTATAAATTTCTTTAATGATTATTATTTATGTCTTGGAAATATAAACGAGCTATCTTTGTCATATAGATCTAATAATTACGTTAGGTTTTCATAAATGCACTGACACACACACTTAAAGATCAAAAAATGAAAGTATACATATTTACTAGTCGTTGCTTAAGAATATGGTTGCGGATTAAATTGGACATGACCATGACATGTTTGAAGGGCTTACAACCAACAACACACTATATCAACAAGTATGCGTGCATCTTTAAGCGAACCATGTAGTGACGTTTTGTATCCGTAAGACAACTTATAATGCTAGGTTTACATCTGGCCACGATTACCACGATTTTCCCGATTCCAGAGCATCGTGGCGAACGTAACAGAGCGTGGAGTCGAATCGGGGTGATCGTGGGGGAGCGTAACGGAACGTGGTTGAATCGGGGACATCGTGGGCATCGGGACAGATTTTAAATCAAACTTAAATTTCACCACGACTGCCCCGATTCATTTTCTAATCTCAAATCGTAGATCAAATCGCAGGAGATCGCAACAAAGCGGCTTTGTCGTGGGAGATCTTAACAGGACGTAACGGAACGTGGTGGAGCGTGGAAGCCAATCGTGTTGATCGCAACAAAGCGTAACAGAACGTGATGCAAATCGTGGGCTCGATCGTAGCAACAAAACGTGCTGATTTCGTAAGGAAGCGTAACAGAACGTGGAGTATACCATTTAATCTTAGAGCTCCCCGATTTTTTAGCCTCTTGCTAATCGGGGAGATCGTGGCCAGATGTAAACTTAGCATTATCTATTGGTCCTGTTGCTTGATACATGTTCTTTGCTCTGTCCGTAATATAATATAATTTCCCTCACATCGTCTCTTACGTGCTTGATAGTTTTATCTTCTCTAGTGCCTCTTACTTGATACAAGTGCCCGTATTGTCATTTTCAAGTGCAATTTCCTTTCATTGTGTCTATAAATTGATGCATTTAACTCCTGGTGTCCCTAACTTGATACATTTCTTGTCTTACAGATCTTACTTGATATATTTCTTGTCTTGCAGAACTTACTTGATACATTTCTTAACTTGCGGATCTTACTTGATATATTTCTTGTCTTGCAGATCTTACCTGATACATTTCCCCTCCATGACTTCCTCCGTGTCTCCCTCAGCGCGGCTGCATTGGCAGAACTCCCCGTATCTCCCCGGTTTGCACCGACACACTCCGCACTCGTATGTGCCGTTCTTGTTACTACACCTATCATCCAGTTCCTGGAAACAAATGTGAATTTATGGTATAATTTAAATTCATACTCACCGTTCTTATCAGAGAGTGTCGTCCCTTACCAGGAAAATATAGAACGAAACTTAACGCAAATGTATTAAGCACGTTTTTTTATAACATTCCAATTAGTTACATTTGACTTCGCTGTTTTTGGATACCTATTGCGGTAAAAACAAAACGCTGCTGCAAACGATACATTGCATCTGTTTCAAAACCAGATAAGAGTTAATTAGAAAATACATGTATGTTGTATTTAGTCATTAATCTTCTTGTAAATGTAAGAAGAAATTAATACATTTCCACATAATACAACAATATGTGGTACATACATACACTGCATTTTCACTTTAATTAAAATGTGCGCCATCTAAATTCAACCCGTAAATCCAATTGTTAGAGCTTCAATAACATAGTCCCTTAATTAGAAAATACATGTATGTTGTATTTAGTCATTCATCTTCTTGTAAATGTAAGAAGAAATTAATACATTTCCACATAATACAACAATATGTGGTACATACATACACTGCATTTTCACTTTAATTAAAATGTGCGCCATCTAAATTCAACCCGTAAATCCAATTGTTAGAGCTTCAATAACATAGTCCCTTAATTAAGCATAAATATATTTATCTTCAAATTAATTTTTACGTCAAGTTGTATCATTTATATTTACCAACTAGATAAAATGGTCAGATCGCTTTAATCTCAGCCCATAAAGCAACTAATCGGTTTTTGGCCTGGGGCGTTGTCGCAAGGCTATAGTAATGATACCAATTTGTGAGCCTATCCGAATGTATGGCTCCCAAAAACCAAATTCCCAAACGTCCGATTTACCACTTAATTCATGCGCAATAAAAATAGTTCTTCGCAGATCTCAATAACCCGCCTTATAAATACAGAACCTCACTATATAACATGACAGTTCCATAAAAAGTGTCAAAAATATTATTGAATCAAAATTACTAAGCATTTGCTACGACAAAGTTTTTATTATTTACATATTCATGCGAGAATAAGTTCCTCACTTGACGGTCTAGGCCGAAAAGATACGATTGTTTACGGAGACAGTAAAAATAATTTTGTTCCGAGACATTTTTTGAAGACCTGATATTTGGTATTTATAAACATATTTTAAACTATTGTTATTGTATTTTGCGTTAACAAGACATTCAGAAACAAGAACATGAAAAAAGACACAAGTATGCAGGATCGTTCTCGGAAATAGACGAAGAAACCGGATATGGTATTTCACTGCGCAGATCGAGCGCGCAAATCAAGCGCGAAAAGTTCTACGTGAGACAAACAACACAATCTGTCCACCGTTCTTTATCAAAGATGTGGATTTTCTTTTGTATACACATAACAAAGGAAGATTGACTGTTATCATGATCTGTTAATTATGTAATTAAACGCTATTGTAGGTTATTGACAATGATTTATTTGACGCCAACAATAACAGTTTTTTTGCGGCCATCTTGTTGTTGTTGTATATCTTTACCGCCTATGTAGACGAACCTCTACCAGGTCTGTACAGTTTAACAAAAGGTTATCGTTCCCACCACCAGTATCGTGTAGTCCTCCGCCGTATATGTATACTGTAGTATAGTCCTATACACAAACATTGTCTTTTCTAACAGTCTCTGGGCTTCTGCACTCAACCGCTAGAGTCAATCCGTATACATTCGGACAAAGGGAAAAATTTGGACAATACTTTTTCCCAAGTACACTTAATCTAGCCACAGACCTTCAGTGCCTACAGCGCTTTGATTTATGATGCACTTATGATAAATGTAACCACTACCCCATCATTTATCGTTTTCCTCTTACCGCAGACTTCTCGCATTCACAGTCGCACGAGTAGTCCACCTCGATCTCCAGATGCTCTTGCAGACCGGAAGGAACCAGTTTTAACAATCTCTTGCCGCTTTCCTTCGGGCATTCCTCCAGCGTCACGGTCACGTTGAAAAACACCTGCAAAAAAGAAAGCAATTGACTCCTCACACGTTTAACTCCCGCTGAAATACACTGGACTATAAATCCCCATTATTAGATAAGAAAACGCCCCTATCAGATGTAAAACCCGACACGAAAGCTTTAAACTTAGGTTGAACACTACGCCTCACGAAACAGTAACACTCAAGTTGTAAACACATATACAATCAAAGGAAAAGGTAAAAAAACAACTTGAAGAAATTGCAAAACCTAAATTTAAATGTACCTCCTAAGAAGGTAATCGTAACAGCATCGTTGAACAAATACATCAGGAAATCGTCGCACAAAGCTTTAAATTATTTTAAAACAAATTACAACATAAAAAAATATAACGCATCTGCACACAACAAATCGGCAGAATCAAAAATCACTCGCACAACAAATAATACATTTAAATAAACCTTCAGAAAGTGTTAATTGTGTTAAACACATGCATATGAAATTCTTCATGCACATGAAGCACACGAATAAATACACCGTTACACAAAAAAGGTAACACTCATTTTGAAATTTTGAAATCTGCACAAGAACCATACAACTCAGGTTGAAATGTAATTAAAGCAATAAAGTACGAAATACACAGTACGAAACAATGAAACCGTAAAGCCCACAATGAAATGCAAATCAAAATAGTTTATCATAATATGGAATATTTATAACGATGACAAAATATTCACACATTATTTTGTTAACAGAGACAATTCTCAAAAGATAAAACATGAAATATATTATTTACATTTTTTAATGTTTGAATATGAACCCGGTTCCTTATTTACAAAAGAAGCAAATAATTTGCAATCTGCTTTCTCCATACTTCATTTCTTCCAAATAACAATCTTCTTAGTTTCTATTCTTAGTATTTTTTCTTCACACGTATATGTTATGTGTGAATATCTGATTATATGGGCTTAACAAAAATAATGTACATCATGCTGAAACAAACGATACTGTATTGTTGAATACATGATATACGTACCTCTTTTCCAACATCAAGGTTAGTGCACATTTCTTTAATGTCAGTTGGCAACCTGTATGTATTGATTATCCTGCAAAAGTTAACAGATGCCAAATTCAGTTGACATATCTGAGTTTTTTGGTGTACGTAAAATATCGAAACAAATTAGTACGGATGACACAAGTCGCCCTCATGCTTAATCTTGATGAATTACGTGCTGTTTTTAATGCATGATAAATCTCAAGCCAATCCAATAGACTTATTCCGTAATTTGCTAGCTTATAGAAATGAACAACACTCTTTGTTCTAAATCGCATGCACAAATCATAATTATCTAAACATAACTTTTTACACAGAAAATCTAAAAACTTAGAAACACAATATTTTTAAACGTTGGTATAGAATGACCCACGGTTCATATTTTTCATATACGGCTAAAACCGAACAATAGGTTAATTGATTCTGATCAATGAACGCACGTTGAAACTGAACAGTTTGTTGCAACAGTGATGTGAAGCTCTGGGGGCAGATTCACGCCTGTAATCTTCACCTTCTCCGATAGCTCCTGTAATACAAACTGGTTGTTTGAGTAAATATTGGACTGCTTTAAAAGAAATATGAACCTATCAGACGAAACAAAAGAAAAGACAACGAAAGAATTAGGCAAATGTCTAAGAATTTAAATGATTAAAATAAGAATTATGATGATAATTCGGATCACCATAAAGGTATAATAGTTGTTTGTGGTGGTGGTGCTGTTGGTGGTAGTAATTCAGATGAGGATGATGATGATTTCTGATAATGATAATGATGATTATGAGCAGGTGGTCGAAGACAATGATTATAAAGAGGAGAGGGAGAAAAAGGAGAGATATAATGAGGAGCAGATAAACGTACCCTATAGTAGTCAGATATTTTCTGGACGACGCCCTGTGAGCCGGTAGTGTCCATGCGCATTGTTTTCGACTGGTCAATCATGGACGTGAGACCTTGATACAGATGTACGTATGCCTCGTCCACCAGGAAGAAAGCGTTGATGTTATTGTCCTTTAGAGCTTTGGCCAGCATACCGTAGGACGGGTAGTCCTGTGGAATTGATGTACTAGTAATTGTTGTTTGTAGTGTGACTCTGCGCCGTTCAGACAATTTCAGTTATATCACGGTAGGCCGCATATATTTCCGTGAGTAAGCTGTGTTACCATTACCATTTGCACATATTTTCTGCAGTTATTGACATTTACAGAAATAGATCCAGAAATTTGACGATTTCAAGCAGAGCTTAACACAAGCTATGTGACGAACATAGAATCGAAACCTTGATTCGTTTTTGTTAAGAGTTGCTGTTGTCTTGAGAAATTAAAAATAAACGTTTGGCCTTATCATCATTTAAGTGTTATCGACCTTCTTTAAAAATGGTGTTGTTACTTGAATATCGTTTGATTTTGCAAACAAACTTATCAACACAATGATTTTGAGGAATTAACAATGATATATCATTTTAATTCGAATACCAGTATTTTGGAATGGCTGTAGATATATTCCCCTATGATAGCGCGTTGGGTCCTCACGTTTGGTACCATATGACACTTTGCATCATTTGGAAGGTCGATTCCTCCTAGCTGTAAATATTAAAGTATGTAAGTCGTACAAAGTCACCTGTAACAAAATATTAACTGTTATTATTCATTTAAATTAATAATATTTAACTCAATTCCTGATCACTAGAATGCAAACGTGTATCTTTGTAAAATGCGGTGTGTGCACTAACAGATCTTTAGTTCAACGTGTTATTGTGTAGAGAATTAAAAATTATGAAATATGCCAATATCACACTTGTATAAATGCCCTTAAAACAACACTTAAATAAAAAAAAATGGGGCGGTAAATGTATAAACCGCAAATACTTCTTGAAACACTATGTTTGATTAATAAATAACATAACTAGTAAATTACTTGATATAGTTAAACAAAATGAAACAAATGCTTTTGAAAATAAATAAGCATGTTTACTCGATTGTTTAAAAGTTATTACATGATTAAAGGATGCCGGTCAAAACATATTGATCTGAATATCATGTTACCAATTAGTTATTTGAAACGCATTAACCATTATTTTAATAATATATTATGCATCAGGGTATGTGTCAGGTTAAATATTTTAGAGACTTCTTGCATAATAAATGAGACGCTTGATGCAAAGAGGTTCTACTTTTATGGTAGGCTAAATTTATTTGAAAAATTTATTTGAGGCCTTCCTGTCATAGTCAGTAATTGACTGTAGGAAGTATCAAGTAGAAGTAGAAGTAGATAAAAAACACTCGATCTTCAAGTAGGGTATAACTTGCTTAACTAGAAGTAATTGATGACGTGATTCAACGCACCTTTCCGTCTCCTGCAAAATGGAACCCGGCGTCCGAGATATAGACAAGCACGCGTCGGGACTTGGCACGCCAACCTACGATTTCCTGTCGGCAAATATAAGAGCATCGTTTCTTAAAAAAACGTGGAAATCATATGTGTATTTAAGTGTTTTTTAATCATACTTGTATATATATATATATATATATATATATATATATATATATATATATATATATATATATATATATATATATATATATATATATATAATTTTGTTGCATACTGTAAGCTTTCTGACCAAATCTAAATATAGTAATAGAAAAGATCATACAGTTCGCACAGTATCTAGCTAATCTCTAAATATCTCATAAGTTGCTTTTGACAACTGTTCCGCGCTTATGTGCTGTCATTAGTGTTTATAGCGAATTACCGGGCAAACTGCAGCCTGCATGACGGCGTCGAGACCTCCTTCCATGGTGTCGAAGTTGGAAGAAGTGTTGGTGCTTCGAATGGTGTCCTGTAAGAGGTTTTCTTGCGTAAAAAAATAACATAATTAAACTCCATCAATGCTTCATATTTTCTGCAATCATGGTTGACAACAAATACATTTAACATAAGGGCTTCTTTGTAGAATAAAGCAGAATGTTTTGTTGAAGAGAAGCACGCACAAACGTCGCTAATTGTTCATCCTGTTGTTTTTTTTTCAATCCACCATAGACATCAAAAAAGCTACTCACAATAAACTCTGTCGTGTTTTTGTTCAGACGCTGGCGATGAATGAATCCATACGTGGGCTCACAGTAGGTATTTTGTATGAGGCAAGGGTTCTCAAGTCTGGATTAAAATGATCGTTTTCATATTATACATGATAAAAATAGCTGTTTATTTTCAATTTATCTCACTTTTACAGCGAATTCGGTTGATTAAAGCCCCGTTGATTAAATGTCATCTATAATCAACGGCACATGCTGCGTTGTTAGGCTACGTTGTTAACATATGTAGTTCCTTGTATAAACAACTAAATATTATATTGATTTTATAATATATATAAGAGTTGCAATTCAAAATGAATACAATTGTAATTAATAACGCACGACTCTTTGTCACAGAACGATATTCTGATTTAAAAAAAAAATGATTGTTTGATCCAGGGACCTATACAAACAATTTTGTTTATGTCCCTGTTTGATCAGCGGTTATTGTTGGAACGCGGAGTAATAATACACTGACCTTGGTTACACTACAGTCATGGTCAAAGTACGACAAACACTAATGAAACGCGAAATTATCCAGTTAAACTAATTTTGTTTATAAAAGGTTTACTGAATAAAAAGTGGGATAAATAGACTAATAGGTTAGTGTTGATTATAGATCAGGTTTATCATGATCGGCACGAAAACGAAAAAGCACTCGCCAACGCTCGTGCTTTTTGTTTTTTTGTTTCTACGCCTTGCATGATAAACCTGATCTTTAATCAACACTCACCTATTATTCTCTATATGCATGTCTTTAGATTTGCTTTTATAGTAAATTCAAATGTTATTTTGCTGAAAGTTATATATGTATATGCATGTACGTCATTGACCACTGTTGACTACAGTGTGTGTTATATGTATGTGTAGCCATGGGATTCAAGCCTAATGTATTCTGAAATAAAACCTTAAAAACAACCTATATTTCATAACTTGAAGTCCTTAATGTGTTGCTGAAACTGCGCGTTCGATAAAGTGTGTCACTCATTACTTGTTCATAAACTTCATCATTAGGGAATCAGAGGCTGAGTTAACAACTGGATTGAAAATGTTCTGACAAATAGTTCCCAAGCGGTTGTTATAACAGGTGTTTCTTCAGATCATATAGGCGTAGATTCCGGTGTTCCACAAGGTAGTATTCTTGGACCCAGCCTATTTTTATTATATATAAATGACATGCCACAAGAACTAAAATCGACACTCCGGATTTTCGCAGACGATACAATTGCGTATGTGACAGTAACATCAACATCAGACGCAACGCTCTACAAAGTGATTTGGATAAACTGGCAGTTAAGGAGGAGAAGTGGAAAATGGCTTTTCATCCACAAAAGTGTAATGTCATCACCATCACCAGGAAACGCTCACCTATTAATCACTCGTATTCTTTACATGGAAATATCTTGGAATCAGTACCATCAGTGACATATTTGGGTTGTATTATAGCTTGTGATTTAAAGTGGAATGAACATATAAGTAAAATCTGCAACAAAGCAAATGGAACTTTGTGATTTTTAAAAAGGAACTTAAACATTGGATCAAGCAAAGATAAAAACAATGACTATAAGTCACTAGTTCGTCCATCAGTTGAATATGCCAGCACTGTATGGGATCCCTACCAACAAAACAATATTCAGAAAATTGAAATGGTACAACGTCGGACTGCATGATATGTAACAAACAATCACGGTAACCGCTCTAGTGTTGGTGACATGATATCTCACCTGCAATGGAAGCCACTGGAAACCAGGCGAAAAGATGCACGACTGTGTATGCTATACAAGATTGAACATGGACTAGTTGCAATAGAAAATTGAAGATTAGTTAAGCAGTCAACCCATATCATGTAAGATCGAGCAATTAAAACTACTACCGAATTATGTCATCTAGATGCACCTACAGAAAGGAATAATTTTTTCCAAGGACAATCCGGGACTGGAATGCATTGCCTCCAGATATCGTGTCAGCAGAGTCGCTTGAGTCCTTTAAGACTCAAGTGGCACAATTCTTTGACTAGACTAAGATCCCTGTATTTAAGTTTTACTGTATATAAATTCACCTTCTAAACTTTCTCTCTTTTTCTCGCGCATAACCTAATATGGCAGTATGATCAATTAGTTGATAGTAGCCAAATGTGGTAGAAGTAGCAGAAATGCTTGTATGGATTATAAGTGACCTTTTTATATTTCATAACGTTAAATCCTTTACGTGTTATCAAATGTTTAATAAGTGTGCTAGAAGCGCAATCTAGTTCTAATCGACGCCATTGAAATACAATATGCACTCTTGATGAGTGTTGTTACAAATACGATGTGTTTAAACTTTGGTACACACTCATGAGATTTAATGTTGCTACAATATTAATTTCTGAAAATGACTAGTAGTTAAATGCCCATGTGTGTGTTTTAAGTTAACTGTGGCTTTTTAACAAAGTTAATACACACACGTTTTGATTTATTGGTAGGTCTAACAATTCTGGATAGAGGGAGGTGATAGATAAAGGCTAACTTACACTCTTGGTGTGGTGATGGTGAATGGCTGCACAGGCTTGTCGATAAAGACTCCGAAACCAATCTCAATATTCTGCGTGAAGGACTTCCTCAAGCCGGCGACTAAAACATGTTCATGAAAAGTATTCGCTTATGCTATAAAATACTACAATTACTGGTATCTTATTTGAATGATCATATTAGGTACACAGCATATTGACAGATACCATGATGTTTTTTTTCTAGTTCGGGTCATTGTTTTAATTGTAGAGATTAAAAATATTTAGGATATTGAGATATGTATTTAAAATTGCATCAATGCACTTGTGTGTATTCGTTAATCATTACAAACAACACAATTAAGTCTCAGATTTAAGCGATTGAACGAATGGGTTGATTTTGAGTAATTTTTGTTCGTATATTGTTTACTCGAATAATATGTTACGGGTTTGCTTTTGGCATTCTTGTTTTGATTAATTCAAAATGCAAACTGCTAATCCAAAGATAATAAATTGTACAACTAACAAAAAGTGAGGTATAACGTATGTCACCGCTTAGGATGGTCAAATTACAGCATAAAGGTGTCAAAAACGCGTTTAACTCACACACAAAAGCGCAAGAATAATAAAGAGGTTCGAATCTTTAAAACTGATCTACATTACCTCTATCGTAAAACGATTCAAACACAATAGCAATACAAATGCATCGCTTAAATTCTAATTACTATTTATAAAATGACCTACGCTCCAGGAGTGAAATAACGTAATGCTCAATGTTGTTTATTACACGGGTGTTATTACACTAGTTATATAACTCTGAAATGACGTCATTTTTGTGTAGAAATGACGTCATTATTCCAGCGAATTTCTTCAATTAAACTCTTTTACAATGTGAATAAACGGTGAAAAGAGCATACAATAAAAAGAAAATGTGTTGGTCATTTTATAAATAGAATCTTAGATTCGTGGTCATTTTGTATTGAATTTATTAAACTCGTCATCTAAATAAAGATACAAACTCGGCAAGCCTCGTTTTTATCTTTATTTAGATGACTGGTTCAATAAATTCAATACAAAACGACCACTCATGCAAGATCCTATATATAGTTTTCTGTTCATACGAGCAATATAATTAAAATGGTCATAAGTTAAGTATCAAGTCAATCTTAGCTTTGTGACAATAATATCACGGTGCATTGAAAGAAATCAAATCATCATGAAGACTCTCTGCCGCAACTCACTTAGGTCTTCAATGCGGTCTGCAACATCGGATATTTTTGTTGCCATGGTGTAGCTTGCATCCATGACAAAGTACATGTCGATTGGCAGGTTCCTGGCCACACGGTAAGTCATCATGAGCGAATGGGCTTTTCCTTTATTGAAAACAAATCGTATTCATATGAGACTTTTAAAGTAACTATTCACATTGATTGATACGAATTTTAGTGTCTAAACGTTGTCGAGTGATCTGAGGTTAATCAATTTGGTGTGGATCAAGCAATCAGATGAAATCATTAAAAACACAAGTTAAAACTACTTATTGGCAAACGTTTTTCCAGACGTTCTGATAAGTCAAAAAGGTATTCATAAAAATGCATATGTGTGCATCTGGATCGTTGCTTAAACAAACAATACACTTGACAAATAGTTTTACCTGTTTGACAGTTCAAATCTTGATTAGTTATTTAATTGTGTACATGTGTCATAATTTGTTATCCATAAACATGTACTGATTTACAGTTAATCTAATTGACGTTCATGACGATTAATCTGTTAGTGTTCCAAATCATGCCAAAGAGAGAAATATATCCTTATGTGTTCCAAACTATCATAAACGGTAATATACCACTATGTCAAATTCAACATAAGTACAACCACCATCTTAAAATTCTTAATCTTAAAATATTTACGGGTGCATTACTGAAAGTTTAATA